>NW_022639619.1:280790-300790 GCF_010583005.1 Odontomachus brunneus | reverse complement strand
CGCAACAAGTGTACGTTTGGAAACGGGAACGGGAACTGTTTTTCGTTTCTCTTTTTTCATGCATATATGTGAGGCCTAACAAAAGCGACGGACTCGTTTTGTTAACGAGGCGATAATGCGAGATATAACATGGATAATAACATGGACGACGATAATAACACGCGATAGTTGAAATCGTAAAAATGTGTTTGAAAAATTGCCACGTTTAGCGAGAGACGATAAAGCTGATCCGCTTTTCTTCGTGCTTGGAAAAAATACTCGAGGAGTTTTGCGCGAAATATTCTCTCGTGCGTTTATATTTGAACGGCGTGAATCAAGTCCCGCGCGGCGAAGGTGTAAAGTAACGAAAATGCAAATCCGTGTGACGAAACGCGACGGATTTCAATATTTGATTTACGTCGGTCGCGGTGAATAAAGAACGGCCCTATATACGGCGCGGCTTTATCGCATTTTTGAGCGCGACATAAACCTCATCATACGAAGATGCGAGTCCGTACTTCTCGCGCATCTCTTTTTCCACCAGCTTTCTCTCTCTCTCTTTCTCTTTTCGTTTTTCCTCTCTTCCTCTCTCCTCGAACTCGGTCGCGTCCCTGCATCACGTAGGACCTCCGGCGAACCCAGAAGCGGTCGTCCTTCGGCGAAATAATCGCGGAACACGAGCTAGCTCACGCTCTCCTGGCATTTAATGGCGGTATTCGCGGCGCGTACACGAAGCAGTCGTTATCCTCGATTTATGGTCAGGTCCGCCATGAATCCTTATGTGGCGTTCGGTTAGGTGCAGGATAGGCGAGAAGGTGCGGGGTGCGGGAGGTGAAGGGATCTATCTGGAGGGAGAACCAAACGCGGGGGAGTCGAGTCCGATATGGCCGTTACTCTCTATTTAGGGTGGCGCCTCTGCATTAGATTGATCACCAAACCGATGCCGTACAACGGGGTGTTGGGAAAGCGCCCGGAAGGAAAGCTCTTCTTCCCGCACTGGCGAAAAATCGGCGCCCCGTCATCGCGCGAAGCACACACGCGAATTTACGACGTCGAGGTTCCCGATATCCCTCTTGTCCTCCCAACATATGGTATCTCTTTCTCTTTTTCTCTCACACACACTCTGGCACGATCGATCGATTTTTCTCGATGCCTCGTTAGCTCGGTGAAACCTTTTTAGATAAGAGGCATTAATGATTACACGATCTCCATCCAGTGGCTGAGCTCGATCGAAGACCTCCGATCCGAGGAAACTCTCGATGGACGACACAAGCGTCTTTTCCGTTGCATAATTCACGCATTGACCTTTCGTTCGAGTGACTCGCCGCGCATCTCGCGAGATATCTCGACGACGCGCGCGAGACTGACCGAGTTTCGCCGCGGAATTCCTAGAAGACGTTCTTCTCGGGAATCCTTGAGATGCCGCGCGCCTTGAGAGAGACGCGGGAGACCGAGAATACCCGTGAATCTTTGATAACGCCAATTGCCACTTGCCGCTCACTTGAGAGAGGCGGAATAGCGCGCGCGAGTCGCGCAAAAATTTCTCGCTCTAAAATCGATGTGTGTGTGTGTGTGTGTGTGCGCGCGCGCAAGCCACGCCACGGCTGCGCCCGTAAGCCTTGAACTCGGCTCAAGGACATAGCTTGAGCGTGGTATATCGGGGAACGCGTGGATACGCGCGAGAAAGGATACCGCCTGAGCTTCTCTCGAGCTCCTGAGCTCTCGAGCTCGTTGCAGCTCCGGCTGGGCACCAGCCAGACCCGCTGGAATATGCATGCTTTTTAAGTTTTCTCCTGAGCGGCCGCGTTACGCAACGCGCCTCTCCCGGTACCTCGCGTTTCATTCCATGAATATGCAATGCGGCCTGCGCTCCGGTATTTGCGCGCGCCCACTTATTTTCGCGGCGGTCCGAACATGCCCGCGCACGCGGAACCAATTTTCGAGGAAGTGGACGTGTAGATCTTTCCGAGGGGAAGAATATCGGCGCGCTTTGAATTCCTCGTTGCAGCTTTCGGTAACGAGGTCGTTGGTTTCGGCACACGGACACCGGTCAGACGGCTCACGCGCGTTTCCTTTTACACGAGGGAGAATTCCGCGACATATAATGCGGAATTGTATTTAATGTGGACGTTTTATCGCGCGAGCCGCGTGAATTCGAAATTGACGTGGGTCAGGGAAACAGAGAGAGGGAAGGAGGGAGGGGGAAACTTGTTAACGATAGACATAGACGGCATTAATTCAACCGTTTAGTCACCGGGTCACTCCATTACAAACTTGGCGCGGTGCACACAATTTAATTCCGTCCTGCGAGAACTGTTTCGAGAATATGCCTTTATTAATTCTGCGACTTTGCGACTTCGGTCATGACCGGTAGCTCGCGCTTTAAACTGTGATATATTCTCCGGGAACAATTCTGATTACATTAAGATTTAGCCGAATTTACGTACAGCGTACAATGCGGGGAATCGTCGTTAAATCCTGGCGAATTAGCTCGTTTCCTTCTCACGGTCTCTCTCTCTCTTTCTCTCTCTCGCTGTCGCTGCCTCCCTCCCTCCCTCCCTCCCTCTTTCTCTTTCTCGCTCCCCGGGGATTTCACTTCCGTCTGGAGAACGGTAGCCTGTTTAGAGGATTTCGGATTTCTGCGGATACAATGGAGCACGTTATCTGCACGTACGTGCGAACATTCCGCAAAGGAAGAGCTCTCGAAAGAAGAACGGAGGGGGAGAGGAGGGCCAAGGGGATTAGATTTTATTCGACCCACGATGAAGAGCGTGGATGTAACAATAGCGGGGCGAGAGAATGAATCCACGACGAACGTTTGCCCTGCCTAATTAAATGAGAGACGCGTCCCTTTCTTTATCTCTCTCGTGGGTGGAGGGGACGGGCGCAGAACCGCGAGAGAATAACAGCGGGAAGGTTGAAGATTAGTCAAATAAAAATAGTGGTCCGCCGCAAATCGATATCGACCAAGCGCGCGGAGCTTCTCCCGCCGAGATTAAAGGAAAGCTACGGTGGCGCTTATTTTCCTATTGTTCGCGAATTCTCGCCGGGAGCTTTTTCGCGGAATACATCTCTCTCGCAGCGCGGCGAAACATTTTTGCGATGGAGCTTCATCGATCCGCGCGTCATCGCGCAGCGGTGAAAGACGCGGCGATAATTCACGTGGAATTTTCCCAGAACGCCGCAGTATTGTTACGATCGGGGTATAACATGAATAATTTTATCTCGACTCTCTGTATTCCGTTCCGATTTACAGTGGGATTCAAACAACGTTCGTCGCTTGTCAGAACGTATCCGTATATCAAATAAAAAAAAAAGAAGAAAAAAGGAAATGTCTGTACCGTAACTTACTCTTTCTTTCTCTCTTTCTCTCTCTCTCTCTCTCGTGCACACCATCAGCTGCTAATGACCTCAGAATGCACAGCGAAAGAGTTAATGCAAAAAGGAAACCGCGCTTCTGCTGGCAGGTTAATTAACGTTGCAAATATAATTACCTTTTCGCACGCACGCACACGCGCGCGCCGGAGCAACAATAGATTTCGATTAAACCGCAATGTATCTGTAATACCGTTTAATTAAATCGCGAAATACACGCGGGATAGTAGCGATATTAATAGCGTACTTTAACCGGGCTCGACTCGCTGCCAATTATTAACGCATGTTTACGAATAATGCAATTCACGAGTAATTGCAGTTGCGGTATCGGTAACAGATAGGGATCGAGCCCGTCGGCTAGTTTTTACCCGTAGCGGAACTAGATCGACAAGGTTAAATCGTTAGTCAATTACCGTGCGGAATTGAACGACGTTCTCCGCAATTTTACGAGACGAATAAAACCGCATTACGTGTGCGCGCGCGTTACACGGCCACGCCGCTACAACACCGCGTCCACCTCGTGGCGCACGTAACATACACATATTGCTCCCGCACGGATTGATCGCAGTTAAACGACCGGACGCGGCATGTGGGAGCGAGGACGTTTATTACAAGAAGTGTAAAACATCCGTCACAAACCGATAGAGACGTCGCGTCGTACTTCAGTGCGACAATTTTGCACCGCACCTGTCGATGCGGCGTATTCGAAACTGTCGGATATCCAATATTCGACAAACACATCGTCCGGCGTTGAATTAATCTTTATGCTCTAACCAGGGGGAAACAATTCGAATGAAAAAATTCCTCTAACCGTTTTTCATCGTATGTTTAAATGTTCAGCGGCGCCCCATGCCGCAGGGTTAGTTTTCCCCACCCAAAAAGATCTTTTACTACCCCAAGTAAAATTTTAAGTGTCCAAATTTATCGCTGCTCTTTGTGTTCGCTAAACAATTGTCGTACCTAAAATTTGCAGCAGCAGCGTTCTAGCAATGTCTGCAAACAAATTTATGTGGATGTGAGAATTGTAATTCCGTTCAATTCGCTAGTCTTCTTCGTCTAACTTTCAGTCAATTTTTATAAGATATATAGCTGTCTTTTTAATCTCGATGGACGCCACAGACTTTCTTGCTAAATTTCCCAAATGGTTCGGATAGAAATTCTCTACCTCTGTCATCTATATTAATTAAATACAAAATTAATGCGATATTGCAATATCTGTTGTTTATCCATCTCAATTAATTTCTCATATCTAAGTAATTTTCTTTATGACTGCAGGACTAGTCATTTTGAGCGCTGAAACATCACACATGACGCGCCCCCTTTCCTTAAGGACTTTTATATATTTCTCATTCGTTTCAGTATTCTGAAAATTTTATTTTTTGTTACTATTATTATTTATGTATATATTTTTATATCGATTATATATATATATTTTTTTTTATTGATTATTTATGTCCTGCTTTAAACAATTTTAAGTTAATATCCCTTTTTAATTTTCTGTTTATAGCTAGTCACAGGTTTTATTCAACGTCCCTAAATGAATTTAGGGACACACAAAATTTCGATGTCATATTTTATCACAAATACCTCTTACTGTGAGAGATGTATTTACAATTTTTCATCGCAATTTTATAAGAAATAAGTAATGAGTTTGGCAATGATTAGGCGAGAGGCGTAACAGTTAAATTAGGCGAATCACATTTCTCTCAGTCCGTCTCTCGTGTGCCGCGCGTCTCGACGTGCGCGATGAGAAACGAAGATCGTTAACTCGAGATCCAAGCACAGTGGCGCGAGACAGCTTGACGTGAGGTAATTTCATTATTCTGGTTTGATAACAGCGAGATTAAGAGCGATCCCGCGTGAATCCCACGTAAGGAACGCGCACTGTGAAAACGTATCGTCGGCCGACGAAACGTCCGACACGAGCCGGCGTATTTAATCGATGTGGGCCTCATGTTGGACGTCTCATCGGTCCAGATGCTTACGTGCCGTGCTTATGCTCTTATGCAAATTTGTGTGCGATGGGCTTAACGCTCGTGTAGCGCCGCGATTAGACACGCCACGGGCTTTATAGAACCGGTTCCCGTTCCTCTCGCTCTCTTCTCTTCACCGTTACCTAGTCATCTTCCTCTCTACCGCCGTCTATCGCGATTATAGGCCGTGGGGGGGAAAAGGCGGGAGGAAAAAGAGAGAGAGAGAGAGAGGGGGAGAGAAAGAGGGAGAAAGACGACGACGACGACAACGACGGAGGTACTGAAAGAGTCGAGTTTCGTTCGTTTCGCCGTGGCAACTTTCTCTTCGCGTAATCGCCGCCGGGCTTTCTTCTTCCTCTCAAGGCGCTTGGAAATTCAAGCGCCGACGCGAACTTGGCGCGCGAACATTGCCGACTAAGCGCGAAACGGAGATTGCGTTGCTTCTTTGTGCTTTAGTGACGGGAACAGATTATCTCGAATAGTCCGGAAAGAAGCTCAGAGAAGCTCGGTCACATTCAATGAATAATCGTCGATCATATTTTATTTTGTTCGAAAAAGTTGAATCGCGCGGATTTTCATAAAAACTATCCGACTCATCCGTCTAAAATTATAGGAGCTATGGAAAAACAAACTGCGCTTATTTTATTTTAGTTCGCCATTCCCAAAGTGCCACTTTGCAAAAATGGGTATTCTCGAATTGGATACATCATTTATTCCTTCATGCATGTTGTATGTTATCTGTATACACGCGCGCGCATAGTAATTTTGCGCGTCTAAGTTTAACAATATCCAGACCCAATTTCTCTGGCCTTCGTCGTCTGAATAGCTCCCCCAAGGCACTTGCTGGATCCAACACTCTCGACCGAGGCACTTCGAAACTCGATCGACGAGCGGTACGCGCCGATAGAGATAGAGCGACCAAGAGAGAGGGAGCAGGGTCAGTGACAGTGTCGGTATCTTGGACTGAGCTCGCTGGCCCCTCCTCGATCGAAACGTCCTCATTAGTTTAATTAAGTCGGCGATCGTGTAACAGGGAGCACGTCGGTAACCCCGTCTCCTCTCTCGCTCTCTCTCGCTCCATCTCTCCTCTCTCATGACTGTAAATATACACACACATACACACATATCTTGAAAGAGGGAAGGATAATGTTGGCAGAATAGAAGACTGTTCAGAGTCACAGAGGAGGGCCTCGACCAGCTGGTTCGCGTAGGGCGACACATTGCACCGAGCTCCATCCGTGAACGCGTGCATGCACCGCGAAGCGAGGTGCATTCGAGAGGCAGAAATGGCAAGGTGGGGAGGGGGAGAGAAGAGGAGAGAATCGGTACGACGGCGGGGGAGCGGGAAGACGGCGGCTGAGAGGGGCAGGGGGCATGTGTGGGGTTCAGCTTGTGACTACTTCGTGAATAATGCATGCCAGCCGCGAGCCCACGCCACAATGCTATATACGAAGATGCCAGACACGCTACTCGGAACCGAGCTTGTATCTATATGGGCACATAGAGGAGGTGAAGGAGCGCGGAGAGAGGCAGAGAGGGAGGACGAGAGCGTATGTGGCCGACTATGTGCACGCGTGGGCACATACGTGCTATCCATTACGCCGGTCGCGCACACAACGATGCACCGACACGTGTGCGGTGCGGTGCGGCGCTCCGCGACCCACACAGAAATCTGCGGCCGTAAGTGCCAGTGGGATTTGCTGATGTGTCCGTGTCTCTCTTCCTATCTCGCCTCCTCTCCGTATCTCTCCGTATCCCTCGCTATCTCCCTCTCTCGTTCCCTCGCACTCTATCCGTCGGGAGAGAGACACGTGAGGAGAGAACTATTCGCATTTTATACGAAGCTAGACTTTATCCCGCGTACGCGCCGCTCGCTCTCGACTCGTGTGACGCGCGTTAATGCGCAGGAAGGAGTGTTTTCATAGTTACACGTTGAGCTAAGAGTCATTTGACATCCGGTGCCGCGTGAGGAAGGTTCCGGGACTCGGGGACCTCGTAGGGTCTTTCGAACTTTTCCAGAAGACGCATTTTTGCGAGGAGTCAAACTTGTTCGACGCCTCGCGACTAGTCGACGACGAGATACGTCGCGCGTGTTGCAAGAGACAATGTACCATGTCTCTCGCACATCGCGGAACACTGTACTGCAAGGTTGACGAGGTCTTACGAGACCTGTGCCTGAATATTTGCGCGGAGAACGGCGATGTCGGTGATCGTGTATGAGTCAACTGCGAGGTATTAAGATACCCCGATAGTTACTCGCAAAGTTGGACGTGCTACACGCGCGAGATTGTAAAGGAAAGTGCACGCCTCGTTGCGTAAAGTACATGCAAATTTCCCTCCGAGGCATTGTGTACCAGTTCCTTAGGCAAACATAGCTATGTATATACCTTGGCGCGTACACGCGTACATACAAACACACACGCGCGGCGTGCACGCACAGTATCATGGCCTCGTAACATCGAAAACTCCCGTGGGTTGTAAAACAATGATTGCTCGCGTCTCCGCCGCAAGACACTCGCGTCTGCTATAATCTTGAACTTCGTGAAGCTTCGCGATATCCGGAAAATTATTCATGAGCGCATTGTAATGGATTTATAAGCGATTTCATGGCATTCTCGTTATTAACGGAGCCGAGTGCAATCGTGCGAATTGACGCAAACGGAGGAAGAACTCGTCTAGTCTCAACACTCGACATTGGTTACTGGCACATCTGTCTTGTAACTCGCGCCTCTTCGCCCCGCTCGTACATACACTCGCCGATACGCAACGACTCGCTGTTCAGGAAGAATTCACGATCACTTCTCATCGTCGATCTTGGCACACCTAGTAGCTGGAAGTGAAATCATGAACGATCTGGCTCGCAGGAATCGCGTGCCAGATTCGTCGAACGCGGAATTACTCTGGATGCGCACGATTTCGCAGCCAGACGAGTTGGAAACGCGGAAGAGCGAGAAATATGAAGAGAGAGAGAGAGAGAGAGAGAGAGAGAGAGATGCTACATGAGATGCACACGCGTTTCCCTAAATCCGCGAGAAAGACGGTGCTAGTTCGATCAAAGTTCTCGCCGTTTTACCAGGCAAAATTGCACCGAATGGTTCGCAATGTTACTTCTCGCGTCGACTCTTCACTCTTAATCTAATAGTTAGGAAAAGCGGCGCGTGACTGGAAATTCGTCGTGAATTATGTTCCAAACGAATCGGTCACGTTCCGCCGGCATTGTATCGAGTTTCATTACTCGGGACTCGTGTTTTCGCTGTTCCATGGGAAAGGCGTGGAAAGGCCGCGGAGCCGAGCTAATCTTGGGCCTTGCCAAAGTTATCGAAAGTCAAGCCGTTCGAGAGAGTTCGAAGCGCCGTTAATTCGACGCGCCAGAGTTGCCGACGAACTTTTCCGCTAAGTCGATTGAAGGCGCGCTGCGCGAAACGTTACCGTAGCCAGCCCCGGACAAGAAGGGCCGGGAATTAAATTGTCGTATGCCGTGACCTCCGACACCGAAAAGCTCTCCGGAGTGGCATTATCAAATTTAACGGCGCGACCGCCAAGTCTCCCCGATTGTTTACGAGTGTTTGGGAACTTTTTTGCAAGGGAGCAATACGTCGCAACGTGCGCGCAATTAGAAAGATAAATGTCACGTGGCTAAATATTATTCGTCTCTCTCTCGGAAATGTCGCGCGGTTTTAAGGCAAAGCCCGACCCTCCTCGAGGTTTTCCCAATTACACTGTTGGCCGCCGGGTCACGATAATCGGATAACAGGACGCGAGAGTTACGTATCGCGCGGATAATTCCTCCAAGTCCAAGCGAATAAATCAGGCGAGACGCCATCGGCGCTGCTACGACAACAACGACGATGATGACGACAACGACTACGGCGGCGGCAACGAGCGAATAAAATCAATTAAAAAGTTTCCCGCGCCGGAGCGAGTTTTCGCCAAGTTTTCCACGTTCCGCGCGCGCTCTCCGGGCACATATACACACGTACACATATAAATACACAGCTACCTGCTACATATATAGAGAGCTCGCGCGTTGCCAATGGAAGTTCCGCTATAAACCGAGCTATATACTGACACCACTTGCTGGTAGTTTCGCTAACTTTCCGACTCTCGTGTCGAACTTGTTAATGGCCCTCTGTGGCGTCTCTGTTGCCGCCGTTTTCTCTCCCATCCTTCGCCATCCATTTCCTTTCGCCCGTGGTAGAGGCTTCCGCGTGTGTACGTACATACGCGCGTCTCTGTTCCCTACCTTGCCCCGTTCGTCGCATTCACCGTCCTCTTCCTGCACCTCCACCTCGTCCTCGTCCTCGTCTTCCTTCTCCTCCTCCTCATCTCTTTCCGATCTTGCCCCTCTTCGTCGGCGCACGCTATCAAAACTTCTATATAGGATTGGACGTTTTCTCTCTTCCTCTTCGGCTCGCGTTCGTCGACCCACATACTTCTCGTCCTCTCACGTACCTTCCTCCTAAGTTTAAGTACTCCGACGGGACTGTCGGTGCAGTTAAGTTGCAACGGCACTTAGTTCTCAAGTAGATCCAATCTCCCGCGCCGAATAATTGCGATTCTTATCGAAACTGAAACGCGAGGTGAGCTCGCTCGCTCGCTCTCGTCAGGCGAATGACAAACACAAGCGCGAAATTGGATGACATTCCTCCCGGTAGGACAGGGATGGCACAGAAATTATAAAAGTCACACCGGTGTGTCGATTACCTCATCGAACGTTTCAGCGTGGACTGAGAAATTCGTATAGAGATTAAGGGGATGCTGAAGTTGAAAACATTACCGACAGAACACTGACATTTTTCTGTAAAGTTTACGTCGTATTGGTTGCACATAATTACAAATGCTTTTGCGCAATGAAAGTATGTGCAAAAGTAAATATATAAAAGTAAATATGAGCATTGCTCGATATGTGACAAAAACAAACAAAAAATGTTGAATGTAAAATCTCAAGCTATCAGTTAGCATAATATTTGCCTAATCCAAAAGTTCCGCAGCTTGTATATACTGAAATTGTGAATGCTCCAAACAAAAAAATTTTGATAAACATTGCTCTACCTTCGCATTTTTATTTGGAAGGTTAAAAATATCGAAAAAGTTTGCAGAAAGATTTCTACACATATATGATTAGGTTTTTCGTTTAATATGGTAAAACAAAGCAATACACATTCATGTGAGTTCTGTATATACAAGAAATACGAAAAAGATAGCGTGATTATATTAGTGACGATTGTTTCTGCATTATCGACGTTGTTCGAGTTCGTCATCGACTCCAGTATCCTAAACCGAGTCATAATTAATGAGCGATTTGATTTCTCACTGGGACGAAATTGAGTATGTGTGCTCGGCAAGAAGCGAGATTGCAGTAGTGAAATGCGCAGCACGAGACGAAATTCCTGATCATCAGACTTTTTCTAACGAATGTGCTTTCTCTGTTTGTTGCAGGTAAGGACGCGTTGTCCGCGACTGTCACGATAGTCACGATAGTCGCTCTGTCACGAATCATCTCGCATGGTGAGTGAATATCTCCCGTTTCTCAGAGAGGAAGAAGATATTTCCATTCCGCGTACGCGCGCGCTTCGTAACCAACAATGTCTCGGATTTGTGCGCGGCGCATATTTCTCGGGTTACGCTTACCGCGGAAACGTACAAAGTGAAACGGTACACGCCAACTCGATTCCGTCGCTTTGGCAGTTTCTCCCCTTTTTCACGAAAATCGCTGAGCCAAGGTGTGCTGAGCGTTCGGGAAGCCGCGCGCGCGCGATATTCAGTTATCACAGCGAAATGCGAGATTACGCCACGTTCGTTGCGGCTCGTAACATCGTACACATGACGCCACCTTTGGACATTCCTTTTCCTTCCTCCTCTTTTCGTTGCAACGTGTTATCGCGCACCTTACTCACGAGTGCCAATGCGCGCGACTATCAGTCTCGTTGTGTAAAACGAACACAAGACGACAGACGTCAAGACGCGCGTCGGGTTCGTCACGTTCTCAGAAAGTGGCAGACTCTGTTCCAATAAAAGCGAGAGCGAGAAAGAGAGACAGAGAGCTCAGGAGTGCCCGAAAATAAAAACCTCACAAAGAACTACTTTCTATAAATAACGCTTATTTACGCGCGGAACGACTGAGAAAGAAAACAAAAAAAATACATTTTCGTTTTGTCTACCGTGAATATCTTTGCAAACGGCGCACCCGGCTCTGCTGGCGCGTCAAACTTTCGCAGGCGATAACGTTCCCGAAAAATAAGCCGCGATCGTGGGAGCAACCGAGCGCTCGGAATGTGTGCGGCCCGTTATCGTTCTTGCGTTCGGTAACGGGGTTACGTTCGCCGGCGGGTGTGTGTTATTAGCGGCGCGGTTTCCGGAATTTATTGGCGCACGCATAAGTAGGAATGGAAGATTTATATTTCTCCTCGGAACGCGCCCGTTCCGCGGGCAGATTTGTCATTGTTGCGCAAAATCGTCTAATTTATCGTCATCGTTATGCACCCCGGCTTCCCGCGGTGCATCACGTCCGCGTGGCCGAGCGAGCGCCCCGCCGGCGGGCAAACATATCGTCGATCAATTTCGCTGCGGACGACTTCGGGGCGGTATTTTCTACGTGCCGCTTTGGAAGCGCGGCCACGCCGAGATACAGAGCCGTGCCCCGCAAAACGGCGAATATCTCCCTCCCGCCTTCAGTCGGGGTCGAAGGACGATTTTCCCGAGTATTTGTCATGCCACGTGCGCCCAAGTTTTCGGCTCTCGCGGATCTCACCGCGAGCCCGCGAACAAATATCTCTGCATTCATTCCGCGCCGTTGGATCCGCACGAGGAACGCGACGCACTGTTTCCTGCTCGCTTCAGACTTTCGTTGCGCCGATCGCTCATTTCGAAAGTAGTTCGCGCTCGTGCCTGTCATCGTGAAATACGTGTGACCTCTCGAGAGGGAGGAAAAGAAAACTGGGCTCAGACCGTTCGCGAAAGAAGTGGCTCGTTTTATCGCGCAAATGATACTTCCCCGGGGAATCTAGGAGTTCACGCAGGTTCGCCTTATTGGCGATCGTTCTAATACACTTTGAGCATGAATAAGCCATCTGTGCGCGAGGTGCTATCTAATTTTGATAACGTTATCGTTGCGCGCTGCATTGACACTTCATTCTATCCTCGTCTCGATTAATCTATCGGACATCTTTCAACTTTGTGTCAATTTCTAGAAAGCCAAGTTAATATTGACTCGCACTGAATCCCACATATGTTTGTGGTGGCCTAGTTTGCCTCGTCTTAGAGATAATATTCCACGAAGAAATAGATAATTCCTCGGCAAAGAGAGATAGATAAATGGGTGGAGAGAAAGAGAGAGGGAGGGAGGAGGAGAGAGGGAGAAAGTAATTCCCGCTTCAGTTTGGTCTACTTTATATCCGCTCGTTAGCGCACATAATCAGTACATGTTTTGTGCAATAACGTGAGCGACGTCACATAATGGTGAAATTTGCCGCGCGCGCTCCTCCAATCGGTTAGACGTCGCGGAGAACGAGGTCTATCGCGGCGTGACGAGCAAGAAGTCGCATTAGCGCGGGACGAGGTGAGGAGGGGAGGGAAAAAATGAAAAGAAAATGCGGCCACCATCACGGGTCGCCGGAAAGAGTCGCCTTAATTTCAGCAAAACGCGACATCCCCCGATGGCCGTCGGGCGTTCTTGCCGGTCTTACGTTCTCGCCGCGGCCATTCATATCGGTGAGACATGCAATCAAAGCGAAAGGGGCATTTTGCGGTCAGCAGGAACGTCGCAACGGTTATTTTAATAGCTGGCGGTAATATCCGGACGTGAAGAAGCGGCGAAAGAAAACGAGAGGAAGGGCCGGCGGGAGAAAGCGGAGACAATGAGGAGAGGCGAGTAGTCGGTAGAGTTGTGCGCGACGTGGACGTACCAGCTGGCCCGGCTCCTCACGTTTACGCGATAGTGATAAATTATTTATCTCGCGACGTTTGGCCAACGGCCAAGATTTTCTGTCGCCTCCGTCTCCCGGTCCTACGCCCCCTCCCCCTCCTCTCTCCTGCCACTTTATCTATTTATACGTGTATGTACACGCGGTGTACATACGGAACGCGCGCTCCTCTCCTTCCTCTTGTCCTGGCGCTGTGTGCGCTTCGCCGAATCTCTCTCCTCTCGCTACTCGCTAACCCAAATACGCGCGAGTCTTCCTGTTGAGGACAAAGAGACGCGACAAATTGCATCGTATCGCGCTGATGCACCACGTGAGAATTCTCGCGTGGGCGATTCCGCGTACGCGGAAAGAATATCATAATTTTCTTTCTCATACGAACTCTTTTCAGTTTCATTATATTTCTAGTAGTGCATAGAGGAGCAGACTCACAGCGAGATGTCCGTCTTGCTGAGGAACATAATAAATTTCGCTAGAAATATAGCTGATGTTTTAATAGTGCACATTTCAGCTCCTAAAATATAAGTAGCACATATCAAAGAAAAGATAGTGAATTATTACTGCAGAATATCGATCTGTTTCTCAGTTACAAAATCCTCTTCAATTTAATTATGCTTTTAGTAGCACAGGAGCAGTCTCAGTAAAGTCTGTCTTGCTGAGAAACATAGTAAATTTCGCTAGGAATATAGCGAGTAGCATATTAATATAAAATATAAGTAGCACATATCAAAAAAAAGATAATAAATTAAAAGAAAAGATATGAATGTCGATCTCTGTTCCTCGGTTGCAAAATCTTATGATAATTTTCATCATAAAATTCTCTCCATATCTAACAATCTGAATTCGCGTTCTTTCGCGTTGGATCGGTTTTTTCTCGTTAATTAATTAATAATCGACAGAAAAGGCACGCAAGCGATGAGAAATCATTGTATCGTCGGTCGAAAGCCGACTCTTATCTCTTGTGACGTTACACATTAGCGGAAAAGCCGAGAGTCCACGAGAACGAGAACATCGAATCCCATTAATGTGATTCACAGTATTATTCAGTCACCGTGAAATATGCCGCTCGTGGTTTAGCGAGTCGTTAACTCGAACCTCTTCATTTAATCGCGACTCGACCGAGACAATTTATACTCGTGTCGATCGTCGCGAGCCGTCGAACGAGCACGAGCAACGACAATTACAAAACGCTGGTTCTCTCTTTCTTCCCTCTCTCCTTCCTCCTCTCTCTCTCTCTCTCTCTCTCTCTCCCTCTCTCTCTCTCTCTGTCTCTCTTCGTTCGTGACATTGACGAGCCCCAAATAGCCGTGCGGATAATGTACCGACCCTTCCCTCCTATCTTTGAACAAACGACTACGGAAACGCCTAGTGCCTCGGTTCGACGTTCGGTAGATTCGAGAGAGTTCCTCGGAGAAGTCGTTTAAGTGTCTTCAAGTGGCAGTCGCGGGAACGTCTTCCTCTAATTTAACAACATGCCATTACTTCGAATGGACCGAAGCGGTACTTGCTGGCATTAGCGCGCGGGGCCCTTGAGTATGGTCAAGATCTTTGAAACGGCAACGATTATGATTGACTGCCGTATAATCGCGACTCGCGTCCGACTAATTTCACCTGGGCAATAATCGCTGTCTTTATTGCGCAAAGATTGCAACGGCGCGGCGGACCGTAACGTTGCTCGTTGCACCGCGTAAGCCGATTAGAGCGACATCGAACGCGAGGTGCAACCAGAGGTTTCGTGCATATTGCGAGACGTCGCGATCCCTCGGTTACGTAACTTGCCCGCGGAAGGAGCGTTACAAATGTTCTAACCGAGAAATCTCCCGACCCTCTCTCCGTATCGATCGAGTCTCCGATTTGGAAGTTAGTAGAGTCGCCAAGAACGAAAAATTTCAAAACTCCTTGGCGTGTATGTAATTTGCCAAGAAGCAATACGCGACTGCTGATGTACCTTGTGCATATATATATGTATCTAAAATCGACGCGTTAACAGCGAAATTATAATGCTCTCTCGAGCCCCGTGCTGCATACAAAGCCTCCGTCGTAGCTCCATGCATATCAACGTGTTTCGAGAGGAAGAGGAAGAGAGGGGGAATGAGAGAGAGAGAGAGAGAGAGATGAAGCCTCCACGTTCCCTCTCATGGCCGCTGCCCACGGACGTTACACCGCAATTACTCGACGGTGTATTGATCCGGCAGTTCGCAGTCCCACGGTTCGCAGAATCCCTCGTTGGAGCAACCCTCTGCACAACTCTCTTTCCCTCCCTCTTTCTCTCTCTCTCTATCTCCCTCGCTCTTTCTCTCCGTTACTCTGCTGCAAAACACCCTTTCATTCGAGAAAGAGAAAAAGGGGTAAACAAGAGGGGACGGCGAAGAGGGAAGTCAGAGACGGGAATGCGTAAAGTCCCTCAGGCGAGTATATCCATAAAATAACGTCACAGTTATTTAGCGTCCCGACAAACGCTGAAGAAGCGCGGCGGTCTTCAAGGTCCTTTGTCGTGAGAAATATTTGATCTCCGCGCGCGCCACGTGATACCGGCGTAACAATGGCGTCTGTCTGTTCGCCGGGAGATTTATTAATTCGTACTTGCGAGCAGCGAAGGGGCCTTGCGACTCGTAAATACCCGCGCAGATACACTTATCTATCAGTCTGCTGTCTGTTGCGCACCAAATGCATCGTGGTACTCCGATAACACCACGTTGCAACATATAATTTGAAATGAATCTGTACACAAGGCCGGTATTCACAGTCGAATCTTACATTTAAGACCGTTTTAAGTTTATGTTCAGATACTGCATCATTTCAATGGCTATGGCTCATTTCAATGGCTATGGAATATCTGAAGGTGAACTTGAGACAGTCTTAAGTATGAGATCCGATTATGAATGTCGACCTAAGTCTTCCGATTGTTTGCGCGAGACTCGAGCTTAACCTACAACAAAGATGTGTGCGAGGCGCGAAAGTCGGTCGAGCGCCGACGTCCCCGGCCGTGTTCAAAGATAATCACGTGAGCTTAGTCACTAGTGGGGAAGGTGCGACTTACGAGGCGGCCGATTTACTCCTGCAAACGTCGATTTACGGTCGAGATTTAAAGTGGAAACCGCTGTGAGCATCGAAAGCGAATTTTCGTCGCGTTCGCCACCTCACAGTCGGCCGTGTACACGCGAGAGTGCGAGCCGCGGTCTCGGAGTCGTGGGGAGTTACAGCAACCAAGTCGTTTTATTTTCACGAGAGAGGCACGCACGCACGCACGCACGCACGCACATGTCGCAGCGGCTGCAAAAGGAGCAAGGAAACGGCCGAGAAGGTGCGGTTGCAGGGCCGCAGGCCCCTGCGGGTCGCCGAGTGCGAGTATTACGGGACCGAAGCAATTACCAGAGACTTTCCTTTCGCGCTTCGACTCGCGTTCCTCTCGTCTTTTTTCGCGTATTCCGTATTATCGTCGAGAGGGCGAAGAAGGAGGAGGCGGAGAAGGAGGAGAGCAATCCTTGACTCCGAGAACACGAAGAGCGAGTCAGCCAGTACGGCTTTTTAGCCGCGCTCGTGCGTGCACGCAGATGTGAGACGGATAAGGAGGACGAAGTGGACGCGAAAAGGAGGAGGAGATGTAGAAGGAGGATGAGGAGGAGAAGGAGGAGGAGGAGGAGGTTTTACAAGCGGGGTTTAATGAAACCAGTCTCGAGGTCCGTCAAACCGGTTCAGCGGGTTCTCCTCTCCGTTCGCCATGTCGTCCTCTCGCTCTCTTTCTTTCTTCTCTCTCTCTCTCTCTCTCTTTCTCCTCTATCCTCCTTTCGTGCAGAGGATTGGCGAGAGGAGGTAGAGCGGAGAGGTCTGTCGACCTCTGTCTATCTTTTTCTCCCATCATCCTCCCCTTCCCTCTAACCATGATGCATATCTGAAACACAGATCGCCGGCACTGACTCTTGCGCTCGGGTCTGTAGAGATACATGAATGTGTGCGTGTATGACCGATCGAGTGAGTGCGTGCGTATAGATTGTGTGTTCGCGCTCGTATGTGTAGGTGCGTGTGTAAGATCCCCTTAACCGAGAGTACACCCACAGCGACCGGGACGAGAATTATGGTACGTGAGACGGGGCAGGGGACTCGTATCCGCCCCTGTTTGATAGTCCCGACGTGATATAGACTCACTAGGGAACGTGAGCTCTCCTTCTCTCTCTCGCCACCTTCCACCATCCGCGCAGTGTCGACCGACTTCTCTGTCACTCCTCGGTGTATCTTGCGCTCAGGAGGGAAAAAGACGAGGAAGGGCAAGGAGGGAAGGTCTATAGACGAAAGGAAGGAAGCTAAGCACTCTCCTCTCGGTCGTTCACGTAGACGCTCTCGTCTGTGCGTGGTGGCGCGCGGATGGGTGGAGTGTGGTCGTGAATTGCACCTTGAGGGTGCGCCGTCGCTTCTCCTGACCCACTCCACGATCGTCAGCTTTTTCGTCTTTTTACTCCGCATTCCTCCTTCTCCTTGCTTCCTTCCTTCCTTCCTTCCTCCTTTTCTTTCTTCTACACGTGTTTCTTCCTCTACGTCCCTGTTGCTAATCTCGCGAATGATTCGGTAAAACCGACTGACGAGTCCTAGGTGTATCCACGCGAAATATCTTGGCACTTGAAGTGACACTGACCGACGCAAGCGTCGAAATCTGTAGATTTTTCGCAATTGGTGCAAGGACATCTCTGCTTCGCAAAGATTACTTTCCCTTCTAATTGTTTGATCGCTTTTCACCGTCACACAGAGCTCTTTGATTAGAGCGATTTGATGGCTTGGAGCTAATGAAATTTGGCGTTTTTGCCGGTACAACTGCAGCTGCGTATGAGAACAGTACCGCAAGTTTTCTGATACCTAAAGCTGAATATGTCTTGAAGAATGTTATCGAGGTGTTCTCGCCTCATTACCTCGTAATAAGCACATCATCGGCAGTGCTCTCGCAAGAAAAATACAGACTCGCGCGGTTAACTTCAAGTACGACGAGATAATCATCGAATACACTGACCTCAACTCGCCGCTCGTAAAGTCAGCCAACCACAAATTTCCGACGAGAGGGAAAAAGCGTTTCCGCGAATCGAATCAGAGTAGTAGTTAACGACGCGACGGAGTACATGGAGGAGTGATCGTCCTCTTTCAGAGAGAGAAGGCCAGGAGAGTCCAAGAGGTCGGACTCTCGAATGACACGCGCTGAGTAATTTCTGTCGAGCAAAAGTAGCTTCGAAATTGCCGCATGTCGCTGCCATATGGCGAGAATGACCCGTGCTGGACGACTTGTTTTTTGACGTGTCTCACCGGCAGTCTTCTCCAACCTTAATGTCGCCACACAAAGCGACAAAGTCTCGCGAGCAGACGTGTTCTGCAAAATTTCCGCGTTTCCACTTGAAATTCAAAGTCGCATCTTTCTCCCCCATAAGAGAGGAGAAGTAACATAAAGTAAAATTTAAGTTCAGCTGATGGACATTGTACGCGGAACTGCAACGCCGTGGAAAAGTGTCGTGTCACACTCGGTGAGGACTGGAAGAACACTGTCTCCCGTCTGTTGTCTTCCTTACACTTTCTACCGCCGTTCATTCCCCTCGTTTCCTCCGACCGTTGATATAGAGTCAGTCGCGGCTGCCTGTGGGTAGTAGACATGTATGTACGTGGCTGGCATACCGTTTAGTTCCTGAGGAGAGGCATGACTCGCTTACCGAGTCCAGGTATCCGCTACGCGTCATCAGCCCACCTAGATGAAAGCGCAATGACTCATCTCTCGTGGCTTCTCGCATGAACCCCGACCGGAGGTTACACGGAGGTCAACCTCCGCTCATCCACTTCCGAGATGCGCGAGCCGAGCCTTCGAAGGCTTTTGACGGAGGCAGAGCGAGCGTAATGATGATTACACGGCGCGGTTTGAATTTCATCCGTATGTATGTACACGGAGGGCTGATCGAGAATTAAAACGACGGAGTCACGCTCGGGAGAAACCGTAGCAATTTAGCGCAACTGTTCTCCCTCTTTCTTTTTTGGTAAAAAAAAAAAATTTAACTTTGGACGATTATTTCGCCGTGGGAACGGCAAATCACTGGTCGCGGTAACGGGCTGTATCGACGTGCTTCGATTTCTTCGCTCTCGGTGTAGAGTTCAGAGTCTGGTACGAAAGTGCAACAAACCAGGCATTGTGAACAGCGCAACCTGACGTAAAGCGCACAAATATCCCGGGACAAGAGCAGGTCAGTGCGCGAGGAGCCATGATAACCATCTAATGACCCGTCGAAGATATATTAGCCTCGAGTAGTTAATCTGGCGCGAGCGTGGCTCCCGCCGAAAGATGCACTCCGCGACGTGAGAGCACTCGCTCGTCGAATACTGAGAAGCCTTTGAGACTAACGACTGCTGCCTGCACTCTCGGTCGGCTCGCTTCCAGAAAAAACAAGAGAGACTTTTCGGCGTCGGTACGTTAAGGCGATCCTCCTCTCCTATGCTCTTCTCTCCTCTTTTCACTTCTCCTCTCTTCTTGACGTGGCATCACTCTTCCTCCTTCTCGCGTTGTCGCGTCAGAAACTGTCTCGACCAGGAATAACGACTCGCACGAATCCCCCGAAGCCATTGGCTCGCGTTAAACTCACGGAGAGCGGCCTCAAGGGAGGTCAATTGATCGTGACGTCACCGGCGCAACACAATAAAGTGTAATGGACGAGCCGGCTTAAGCAGGACACGTGACCAGATCGTGACCCGAAGCAGCAGACGCCGTATAGAATTGCTCTCAATCTCCCCTCCC
>NW_022639619.1:276934-280484 GCF_010583005.1 Odontomachus brunneus | reverse complement strand
CCTCCTCCTCCTCCTCCTCCTCCTCCTTCTCCTCTTCCTCTTTCTCTCTCTCTCTCTCTTTCTCTCTCGGCCTCACTGTCGCTCCTTCTCGCTCTCCATCAATCGCGTAGTATCGCCTCTTTAAGAGTCGTCTCTTCTTCAACGAGCGTTTTTGTCTCCCCCGCCGCCTACGAGAGGCTCGTGACTTTGTTTCTCGATAGGCGATACCCGAGAAGCGTACCTGTCGGAATACACGACGCTCGTCCCCGCACACTCCACGGCACGCGGAGGATAAAAATTCGTGGCGACACAAAGGCCCTCAAGGCCTCCGGGTTCTCTGATATGTGCGACATGGTGATTCCCGTCGATTCTCACGCTTCATCTCGAGCGATACTCCACGGTGAAGATAAGGCGTCGTCGCGCGTATTTTAGCTATTCGATGGTACGCTATTTGCGTACCATCCACCCGCGGAGGAGGATCCTGCCAGACGTGTGTGGTTGCGTGCGACGTCGCGTTCTTCGGATAATGGCGAGGCAGACCTTTCTGGAGAACAATCTAGACATGCTCGAGCGCTATTACCGTGTTACTTGAACGAGTGTTGGTTAATGCGCGCAAAGAGCTATTTTAACGCTCGGGTTACGAAACACCTTTCGTACACGGCCCCTCTCTCTCTCTCTCTCTTTTTCTCTCTGAACCCAACAATGTTACGCGAAACAAAAGTATGATGAATTATGCTGGATAGAGTCACTGAAGATAATTAACTGATCGGTAGATAGCGAGAAATTCAATCGTACGATCGGTGGTCTGCCCGGCGCGGGCAAGGAAACCGGTTTGAAATTCCTACAACACACGGACCATAAACGAAGTTCGAAAAGGAATAACTGTTTGCTTATTCACGTTCGCTTGTTTCATTAAATGTTTTATCCACGACCGGACGGAGAACCGGTTTTGGGCATTTACACGCGTGCATAATCAATAGAATATCCGAGATATCACGCAAACTGTTATTTCAAAATGATTGTATAAATATTCCGATTAGGAGAGCGCAGTTGTTTTTCCTCTGGTGTTGTTATTAAACCATTTCGACTCGGGCGCTACATAATTAATGTGTCAGTCCTCATTCGCATTCGTCCGGCGTTTCTTGATCGACGCGAAATATTTCGGTTCCAATTTCAAAGAAGGAAACGCGCGACTCTTGTGTCGCCGCGGAAACAATAATTCAGATGAAATCAGTGTCGAGTGGATTCCCTCGATTCCTGGAATCGATCGAAGCGGATTCGATTAATTATCCTTGTCATCAATATTTTAAGACCGCCTTTCCTATAGCAGATAAAACTGGCGTTGCGAAACGTATTATATCCCGGCTCAAAGCTAAACCTCATCCTCATTGTTCTCGATCAGCCGAGCTGATTCGCGTGGCTGCGGATTTAGATTTATTTGCTGGGGACAAAGCCGAGAGACCGCGTTTTACGGACACGAGTGAATAGCGGGTCTCGTGAGAATAGATGAGGTTGAGGTGCAAATTGGCCCAAGCTGCCGGTAGCTGCCGCAGGAATTGCGGTATGCGCAGGTACGCGCAGGTATGCCGGGTATACCTGTTCATCCAATTCGGCCGTTGATGGCAGCTCATTCGGCGTTTACGACTCGTCATAAAGCCGAAAGGCCGTAATGGCCCGCAGAACATTTACAATTCCCTGCGCGCATCGTCCCGGCTCTTGCCGTGCGACGCAACAGCGACAAAATACGCTCTAATGAGCGAAGCAAATCGACGCGCCGGCCGAACGAGGACGACCAAGTCGCTCGGCGTCATCGTTCGGGTCGGACACCGACCCGGCGCGCTAATCGTCCGTAATTAAAACGCTTATCAATGTCCCAGATCGAGCGCGACGGGGAACGCGTTTGAATGGCGACGCCGGTTGTCCCGGCGAGCTCTGCGGACGATGCGCGGCCGAGGATCCCCGCCGATCGTTGTTGCGTGACCGACGGCGAAATTGCACTTACTGTTAGATTTTCAAGGTCCCGCCAGTCTCGGAGCGCGCGCCACATTGTGAAGGAGGCAGGCAGGCAGGCAGACAGGCCTTCATGTGTATCTACAAGAGGCGCGCGTGGAAGTTTTCCTTATTGCCGCGTATATTTCTTTTCGCTCGCGCGCACTTGCGTGGGTGCTATTTAAACTGGCTCCGCGTTGCTCGTTACGGTGAACTGATTTATAAACGCACGTCGGGGCCCGGTCTCCGTTCGTGAGAACCTGCAATTACCGGAGAAAGTCGCGCGCGCGTACTTGCCCGTGCGAAGGATACCGCTTCCCGTCGTGGCGCAGCTTCCTCGTCCTCGTCGTCTCACTTCCGCCCGTCGTCTTCCTCCCTGCGGGAGCGAGGCGGCCCGAAATTATCGGCACGGTTCGCACGCACCCACGCAATTTCGCGGGAGGCCTTGAACCTGCCTCTCCTGCCGGGTGCGAAACTATGCGCGTAGTTGAGACTCATTCAGTGTTCTCGCGATTATTATGGGGTTAACGGCGCGGCGCTTGCTCGCGTTCGCCTCTTCACGTCAGATTATCCCGCGAGCGCGACAAAGACGGCCAGAGAGCGGTGGAGGCGCGAAGATGGGGGCGACGTTTCCCATTGTTCCTGAATCATTTATTGCTCGTAGCCGGGCCCGCAGCCCGGGCTCGTAACGATTGAATGGTCAGTGACCGGATGTGACGTGCCCGCGGGGCAAGATGGCCGGTGACGATAATTACTCGCGTGTTTACGACCGATAAAGCCCGAATACCCTGCCGTGTCTCTCGTCTCTCCTCTCTTTCTCCCTCTCTCCTCCTCCTCCCCCAGCCTCGCGCGAGCTCTCTGTGCATACACGCGCGACATGCACGCCCACTCGGTCACGCGTACGTGTGTGTTACTCTCGCTCGCGTACAAAATGTCACGAGCACGACTCGGCCGATTATGCGCGCCGAGGAATATCCGCCGCATAATTCGACGGCCCGTTCGACCTGATGTTATCGGCACCCGAATTTCCGCCGATGTTCCCGTCGAGAGTGTCTGCGCGCGGCCGCACATCGTGAAAGTAAGGCGATCGATGAGGCGCCGTCGATATAACGTCCCGAATAACTCGCAAGACACGTGGTGGCGGGCTATAAATAAGCGCATTGGGAGCGCGGCGAAAGTCGCAACCGGAGCGGTGTCCCTCGTGCGAAATCGAGCTCGCGTCGCGACCAGCAGCGAGAATACCGTCGAGCGTGTTCGCGCGGATCCGTTCCACTCGCGGAAAGAGGGAAAACATCGCGTCGTTGGGTGCATCGTGACGCGAAAACGCGGCAACAAACCGCGAACGGTCGTATTCAGCCGACGCGACGTGAGAGGCGTCGGTGTGCGCGAGATATTGGCCGTTCCCGCGCGCGCGTCACAGAACTCTCTTCATCGTCACGTCGTCGTACACCGCGGTGTCATTGAGCTGCCGGTGAACTCCAGGACTTTTACCGCGCGTAAAAGCGAACGCGAGTAGTAGATGAAGACTAGAGAGAAAGGACTCTCTCTCTCTCTCTCTCTCTCTCTCTCTCTCTCTCTCTCT
>NW_022639619.1:275506-276160 GCF_010583005.1 Odontomachus brunneus | reverse complement strand
TCTCTCTCTCTCTCTCTCTCTCTCTCTCTCTCTCTCTCTCTCTCTCTCTCTCTCTCTCTCTCTTTTTCTCTTTCCTGTCCGTACTCTCACAGGAGGAATTGAGGCCTTGGCTCGCCGCCTCGGCGTCATAAAGATACAATAGAGGCGTGCAGCTGCAAGGGCCCTCTGCGGCTCCAGGCCACCGTGTGGACGCTGTGGGCGTTTCTCCCACTCCGATTATTCCCATTTACCTCCTTCGCGCTCCTCTCTCTATTCTTAGTTTCTCGTCGCTCCCTTCACCTCCCCGTCGGCCTGGCGCTACCCTCCAAGGCCCGAAACGTGGAAAGTTATGAGAGGAAAAAAATAATAAAACTGAGGACAGAACCGAGCTCGCGTATGGTCGACACGTGACGAATTCCCGGTCGGTCCTTCGTTGATCGTATCGTCGGACTCTTGTCTCTTTCTCGCTTAGACTGTCCTACCGTTTCGCCTCTCGCTTCTCCACAGTAAAAAGCCCGCGGGTCGTCTGCGAGAAACATGGAGTCTGATCCATATGTCGACTCCTCACAGAGATCAGGTTCCAGAAAGAGGGATAGGAAGAGAGAGAGCAGGATACTAGAAAAACTTTCTCTTCTCTCTCTCTCTCTCTCTCTCTCTCTCTCTCTCTCTCTCTCT
>NW_022639619.1:271511-274895 GCF_010583005.1 Odontomachus brunneus | reverse complement strand
CTCTCTCTCTCTCTCTCTCTCTCTCTCTCTCTCTCTCTCTCTCTTTTATCTCTCTCTTGCTCGCTCGAGGAGAGCGTTAATTAAAGCATCGCTCTCGCGCCGGCAGGGCCCGCCTGACCTCGCATGGCGTTAACGGTGAACGTGAATTGTGTCATGCCTGTCTTATGTCGACTCGATACGGTAGCGAACTGGCCGATACAGATTTCTCGTTCGTCCTAGCTACAGCGGTTCTGCGATTTACATTGCAGAACACGTTACATAACGCCTTCGCACAGCGAGTTACGCGATTTACGATCTTTTCACGCGACTGGAATTTACGGCTCTTCGCACGTTTCTGACGTAACCTTCCATGGCGAGCGCGGCGGTTAGGCTTTATAAATGCGTCGACGATGTTATTCTTCCACCCGCATTGCCTCGCCGTGACGTCGCACGGACGTTGAATAGAATCGAGAAGAACATTTTATGCTCGCGACAGGCGTCCGTAAATCTTTGCGCTTCTGAGTCGCAGTAACGGTTTAGCTCGCAGGTATTTCCGCGCGCGTTCTGAAATTATTAGCGCTGTCAATTTCGACTATTCGGTTACCCGCGCGGACACTCGTATTGCTCGAATATATTAACTTGAGGGCTCCATGTCTACTCGTGCCGAGAGAAGGCAGCCTTATATCGCGTCCGTACACCTTCTGAATAACTTACAGTTATTAAGATAATTAAGATAATTAAGATAATAAGTTAGTAAGATAATTTAATATATGACATGATTTGATACTTGCAACTTATTGACTCTTTAACAATAACAAATGGCGGACAAACACTTATAACTATCTGGTTGCCAGAGTAATACTTGCACTGAGAGAAATTACCCGGTAAAAAGTTAACAAACGGATATTTCCGATCAAAATATCGGTGAATTTTTATATTTAATCAAAATATCCGATTAAATTTAATCGAATACTTCCATTTATAATGGAATTATCATTTCATCAGATAAACCGATCAAAAAAGTGTGAACCAATATTTTTCATCAGATGTTTCCTGATTGGATACAAAAATTCATTTAGATATTTTGATCGGAAATATCCGTCTCTTAATTTCTTATCGAATGATTTCTCTCAGTGTGCGAGTGTGGATACCTGAGCGTAGAAACAGGCGGGTTATGCTGACAGCGCCAGAAATCGTCGTTGCTTCCATCCGCGGACGAATCGATTCTTCGGCAGCGTGAAACATGAATGAGTTTTCGCAGAGCAAACCGCTTGAGCCGCAACGGGACGCGTTCCATGCTTAAAATACAAAAGTTCTTGTTTAGCAGTCGCATGAGAATGAATCTCAGTTGAGCGGAATCGCGTCGGTGGCCGAGATATTTCACGTTGGAAATTGGAGGGCTGTCATGCGTTCGGGGCGTCTCGTCGTCGAGATAGAATTCCATTTGAGCTCGGTCGCACATAAATCCGCGAACGGCGATGTAGAATGGCGAGAGGATGTCTCGGAGATATCCCGTATGTAATGCGCGCATGCGAAGAAGCACGCGGAAGCGCCGATCGGCCGCTCGATCGATCGCACGATCTCCCGATCGCTCCTGATTTTTCCGGCTCGTCGGTTTCAGGCGACAATGGTCGCGAGCGATCGGTCGTGCGAGACGAGGCGCGATATCGATACCATCGAGCACATACACACAATCGGCGCACGGAGCGTGCGTTTCTATTACTTCCTCCCCGTCCCTCTAAATCGGCCGGAATCAATCTCGATTTATCGCTATATTGCTATCACGCGGCGTTATCCGCCATGGTACACAAATAAACTCGCGCCACGATTAAAGCGTTACCTCAAGCTAAAACCGAGTGTATCTCGCGTACGATTGCTGTGTCTTCCGACTAGGCGATATTAGATTAGCGATATGTGACTCATCTCGGAACGCCGCGGAATCGGGAAAAATGTTTGTTAAGTGCGCAGTAACGTGATCTAGCGTGAGGCAGTTCGCACTCAACTCGTTCTACTCGAGGAGATATCAGATCTGATATGGAATGCGTTTTTCGCCACTTCAACATACAAGTTTCGAAGTGTTTGTTGGCCTTCTTGGGCGACAAACTCTCGCTCCAAATGATCCTCCCGACTTGAAAGGAGGATGTTAGAAATATAGCCCATTTTTGGAACCCGCTGACGAGTCTTATTCTTATTCTACGATCCCAATCAAATTGATTTCAATCAGTTACTGTTGATTGTTGAAATAGTCATGTGCAAACGTCCTCCTTCATTCCACTAATCTTAATCAATTATCTGGTTTGTACAAGGTTTGTGTAAAGTGATTTCATCGGGTCTTGATAAGTCGTGTAACGCAGCGTGTCAACCAGAACCTTAATAATAACAATCGTATCTTTTGGGACATATAGTACAATCTGGGTTTGCCATACTCGGGCAACTTTGAGCAACTGTAACTTTGTTAGAAATCAATACTTTCGGACACTTTTCTCCCAAAGATACAGAAAAGTCTCAGCTATAAGATAGCAGCACAATAAAGTCAAAATTTGCAAACTTGTATTATTTTACTTTATTTGCAAAATTTTCAGACTTGTATTATTTTATTTTAATTTATTTTATTTCACTTTATTTTATTTTTTATTTTTTAGTTATTTTATCTCGTTTTATTTCATTTTTTAATTTTTCAGTTATTTTATTTCACTTTATTTTATGTTTTAATTTTTTAGTTATTTTATTTTAATTATTTAGTTAATTTTTCAATTAATTCAATTTTATTTTAACATTTTTCTGGACGCTTTGCGAAGGTTAAATAAGTCCTCGAATATTTCATTTGGGTCTCACAGACCATTAAATAACAATGGGGAATTAATAATTAGGATTTTATCAATAATTAGAAC
Source organism: Odontomachus brunneus (assembly GCF_010583005.1). Taxonomy (NCBI): domain Eukaryota; kingdom Metazoa; phylum Arthropoda; class Insecta; order Hymenoptera; family Formicidae; genus Odontomachus; species Odontomachus brunneus. Next base: position 272,025 of record NW_022639619.1, on the reverse strand, counting down.
CCGATAACATTATCTTGCACAAAGCAGATAACTGATTGGAGTCGACCTGAGCAGGAGTGGAATATACTTCTAGTCGGGTTTTGATATTTGCAAAAATTATCGCTCCGCTCGAATAGTTGGCAAGAATGTTGTGGTAGGAGAGAGCTGTCACGGTGCGGGAGCGCATGGCGATCGAAAGAGATCGAACTCGTTTCCTCGGGCTCGACCCAGTTCGGCGACGTTTCAGAGAAGGTGCGCCCCTTTAATTCGAGCGTGCGGAAGTATATCGCGTTCGTTCCCCCTCGGGAACGAATCGCCGATCGAGGGCGGATTAATAATTCTAATCGCGATTTATCGTGGCGCCCACGTTTTCACGATAAACCACATACATTGGCATTGAGCGTTGTCCGGCCGGTGTCACGGCGATTGCGTGATTTACGGAAAATATCAATTGTAAATGCCCACTTGCTTATTAATGCAAACATATCCGCCGCGCCATAACGCATAGTGCGTTTTAATAAATGATAATGCGAGG
>NW_022639619.1:265884-271426 GCF_010583005.1 Odontomachus brunneus | reverse complement strand
AAACAGGGGGGGGGGGGGGGGAGGAGAGGATACCGTGATGTGTTGTGTTATTTACGCGTGGGTCGTAACGATAAAGGAGCGATTCCGAGTCAGTTTTCTCGCGATCGCGCGAGACGCGAAGGTCGCCACACAATAACGGCAACCACTCGCTCTCGCGCTCTTGTGCATTATCCGCGTGATTCTCTTTTTATCACGCCGAGCGTAAAATCGCACGCGTAAAATCGCAACCCTCAAACACACCGTGAAATCGCCGAAGCGCCGTTTTACTCAAGAGAGAAAGAGAGTGTGTAACCATAAAGAACAGATACGCGCAGCTCAAGATCCCAAGAGCCGCGTTTCACCATTACGATGTCCCAAGATGTCTGTTTGTGTTTAGCGTGGCGTGTCCGAGGGCTCGAGAGCGAGGCTCAATCGGACTTCCGTCAGAATCGACGGCGGCTGGTTTGCGAGTAAATTAGGTGGGCTGACGCCGCGCGCCTCTTGGCACGAGGCCTGAGAGTCGTAGAAGCGGAAGAATAAGAAGACACCGAGACGCGAGCGAAGAGAGAGAAAGAGAGGAAGACCTGGCGGCGGGCCAGAACTTTTATTTCTGCCGGGCTCCCATCCACCTCTTTATGCCCACCCCGATCCCGGATCTTCAACCCCGTCGCCATTTTTCTTCGCTTTCGCGACGACTTCGCGGCGGCGAGCCCGGGCGACCTTTTCTCTACCCTCTTCGCTTTTGTCGCTTTCCGCTCGCCGTCGCCGTCGTCGTCGTCGTCGTCGTCGTCATCGTCGCTTTGCGCCTCGTTCCGCGATGTTCGAAGTGAGTTTATCAACAAACGTGTGGATGCAGCAGATCTTCGCGTCCGTGGTAGCGCCGACGTAACGGAGAGCCATCGGCAGAAATAGCGGTCCTCAAAATAAGCGTGGAAGACGGGAGAGACGAGAGTCTCTTCGAAGAGACACTCGGAGGATCCTCGCCATGAAAATCGTGACTTCGCGAGACTCCTCAGTTCGACTCGTTTGTCGTTTGTCGCGAACGAAATGGGACCATAAGGCAAAAGTATGAATACTAATAACACCGGTACCTAACTCTAAGCGTTCTTATCGTTTTGGTCTCTATGAATACATAGACTCTAACTTAGAATATATGTACATATATAGAGTACGGGCTAGATATATATATATATATATATATACGGGCTGTCTGACAATTATTAACAGACGCGTAAAATTTTGAGTTATTAATTGAAGAAGATTATGGCAAATGAGCACACAATAAATGAGCTGTGTCGGCAACGTGTGCTTTTATATTGTTAGTCAAACTGAACAAGAAAATCCTCTATCTCATTTCGAAAATAATTTCGCACGTAGATTACTAGTTACTAATTTAAAAAGATTGTCGCATTATCGTGTACGATAATGTGCCGATCTTCTTTGACAGTTCAAAAGTTTACATGGCTGTTTACGAAGCGACAGAAGAATTTTGCGCTCAATTTGACGGATTCCGTATGCACACAACGGATATGTCAATAATCGTCAGACACCCTGTACACATACAATTTACGTTGAAAGTTTGAACATTCGTGTTTATATTTATAAAAATCGAAACAATAAAAACGTGCAATTAGCTGTTGTTAATAATTGGTGCTTCACCGTACGGTTATATACTATTTTATCGTTTCCGTGTAGCATACTATTGTTACTATTGCTTTAATACGAAAGAGATAAAGGATAATGTAAAAATATCATATCCGAGAAATTCATCGTTTTATTGAACGAAATATTAACGCAAATTGCGCGGCATCGCCGTTAATAGGGTACGCGCATATCGATGGATAATATGAGAATTACAGAAATTTTATAACGCGCAGAGAGAGAAAGAGAGAAATATGTCCACAACGGGCGAGCGCGCGGCTACGGCAGAACAAACGATGCAAATCTACATCGCTTAATTAATCTTAATGAGCGCCCGGCCCGCCGTCGAACCATTCAATTCTTTCACAAGCGCGTCGCGCGAGTCGTCCTTTGATGTTCGCGTGCACGAGCCGCCGTGAACGTGCACGTAACCTAGCAACGTAATGTTGCGCTGCAGCGTTTGACCTTCCGCCGAATGCGCTTAATTGATCAGCCTAATTATCAAAGTACAGTGCCATCGCATCGGTGTGCATTAATCGTTGCCTCGCGCAAACCACCACCGCAGTACGCGCGCGCTTAATCAAGCGCCCGCGCAATTTCATTTCGTTATTTTACCGCCGGCCGCCCCTTTGCCGCATTTCCGCGTTCTGCCGGAATCTTCGTCTGCCGTAGCGCTTCGAAAATCGGCCCCCTCTCGCAGTGATCTCGCAGTATTTCCCAACGCGTGTTGCCGTCCCACGGTGAATGACAGGGTTCCTTACAATTGCGCAGCGATCCTATTAACATTCGCACAAGACCGTCGCATTCATGCCGCATATTTAGCGCGCTTAATATGACTATCTAATTCTGTTGCATTATTCATGCGGGATTCATGCGAGTTATTGCGCAAGCGAGACGCGCTACGCCGCGCGCCTAACATCCGGCGAGATTCGTGCTAGAAAATTCGGCTCAAAGGTTAAGGGACGAGGCCGAGGGCTCGCGCGCATTCGACGAGCGCGCGACCAACGATCGTTTATTTATCGCGATGCAATCCGCGAGAATGATAATTTATTTATCCGGGGCTCGCTCGCTCGCTCGGACGTAACGTCAAGTTTCGAGAGAGGCGATAGTGCGAACGGATGGCAGTGACTGATACTCGCACGAAGACTAATGGCGCATGCAGAATGCGGATTCAGCATGACGTGGTCGATAGCGTAGACGTGCGAGAAGGGCGGCCTGAGGGAGAAACAGGAGGCAAAATGAGAAAGAGAGAGAGAGAGAGAGAGAGAGAGAGAGAGAGAGAGAGAGAGGAGATGCGAGAGCAAGGGCGATGTTTTGTTAACCGCGGCGTTCGAAGGGCCACCTGCCTGCACGGGGCGTTGATTTTGACAAAGGGTTTAAATGCCCGCCGAGATCGCCCAGGCATGCCTAATTCCACCCCTGCGACTCTCTGGGTCGGGGATATCTATCAAGCCCGAAGTTGCACCGTGGTGTGATCCCGCGTGACAAAGAGCGCCGACGGCGTAGGAGTTGTTTTTCACCAGTTGGCCCTTTTGAGAGACCGTCGACGCGCGCGCTTTTAAAGCTCTCCCCCTTTTTTTACGCGGCCGGGCAAGGTCGTGTGAAGCAGCTTTCGACTATACGGTATGGCGAGTCTCCGGGGCTCAGATCTCCCGGTGAGATAGGATGCGCGGCGCGTCGGTCAACCGGTCGTCAGTCCACGCCTGTCTGTGTTAATGACCGTGATATTTCAGAAGAACGAATCGACCGTCGCGAGTGTATCGATCACCTTTGCGCAAGAGATCGCGCCGTGCCATCTTTCAGCGGCGGGAATTAGAAATGGGCTTTTTGTCCCGCACTATTCACAGGTTGCGATTAGCATAGCAGATCTGTCGATCCACGCCGCCATACGGCGCGTATAACACTTCTGTACGGTGTGGCTTTATTTCCCGATAGTTCGCTTCGGGGAACAAAATCGACTCGTCATGCTTTTGCACAGCGACGATAAGAACTTGTATACTGATAAATGGCACGTGTAAATCACACTGATGCAACGCGCGCGCCGCGGGGAAACAATCCAACGACTAACATTATACTTTACATTCACCGATACTTGATTTCAGCTACCGACCATGAATATTTAATCGGCCGTAATGGCACACAAGAACGTATGCAAGCGATATCATTTATATGGTATGCGAACGGTATCGTTTCACTACGCGATACATAATACATGATTCTCCTCAGTGTTTTCACGAAATGATAATTGGATATTAACCCTTAGAGGACGCAGTGGTGCGCAGTTACGCTCCGGATATAGTCGATTCCGAGTCGAAATTTTGATTCTACTTTCGGCCTCAATATTCCACTTAACGCCTATTTTGATACTCTAGAACCTGTATAACTCTTGATTCTATTTAACTAACTAGTTTGCTGAGAAATCCTCTTTGGAACCTACAAGTGACATTTTGCGCGTTTCCTGCCATTTAGAAGGCAAATAGGATTTCAGTTTTTCTTAGACTCATTCTTCAGAATATACAGATGTTTGAAAGTTCAGATCCAAAATTGGGCTAAAATTAAACGAACATCCACTCAAGATGTTTATTTGATCGTTCCTCAACAAATATATATGCCCGCAGGCCAAAGCGACGGTTTTTGCTGATCGAATACATACGTTCACAGTATTCTACACGTTCAATATACGTTCATAGGCTTAATAATTTGCTCATCGCACGTGATTCCTGCCAAGCATTATCATGTTCATTTGCCACTTGAAGTAGCAATCCCAATATGTAAATATCACGTCGTAAAGAAAATGAAAGGAAACGGAAGCACTCGATCGATAAGTAAAAGTGGCGTCAAAATAAAAACTCCTGAGCCGGGTTGAATAATCCCCCGATATATTTTCTCAAAGTACTTTCCACTTTAGTGCGAGGCCCGTGCCAACCGTGTAATCTCTCCGACCCTTTCCGATATCCTAATATCCAGATGAAGGGGAACAACTGAGGCTCCGAGAGAATTCTCGTATTTTCCTTTAAAATTCCTCGCCGAGATTATTCCACTTTCCACTTCGTTTTGCAGAAGCGATGTGGTGAATCATCAAATGTTTTCCGAAAAAACAGCAACCCATAGCTTTTTCACTGAAAATACAGCAAAAGATTCGTTCTCTCTCCCCCTCTTTCCTTTCGATATTTTGGTTCACTTGTTGAAATATTATTTATATTTGGCCGAGAACAAAAATAATTGGAAAATTGTTTCGAAATGTTTGCAACACACCGTTCATTTCGAGATCATACGAGAATAATTAGAGAAAAAACACATAAACCTATATATCAAGACTAAAACGTCGCTTTCCGCCACTTGAGATAATTGGAGTGATTACTAAATTGTTGTTATTTACATTCCCGTTTTTTATTTCATCACATCACTTTAATCAAGAGTCACGCGATATCTCGCGAACCAATGGACAGATGGCTTTATCATTCTCCCGTCAATATACACAATCGAGTCGAAAATGACGGTCGCACACGCGTGGACGCAACACCACGTGCGAGCAACAGCACGAAACAAAGTACACGATCACTGTTCAATTACGCGCGACGTAATGCATGCGCGGCGTGCAACGACGGGACGACAAACCGCAGTCGCTAGGAAACGGGATGCGCATCGACTCGTTGCAGGGCGTTTGCGTGTGTCATGCGTGTGGTTGCTGGTGCGCGCGGGCGCGCTTACAGGCGCGCGCACACACACGGTCGAACTGCTGCACGTATCGGATAAACACACCCCACGCATGCACCGCCGTTGCCCGTTGGAGTGGTTCTCCCCCTCCGGGTAATAACAGTAAATCCCAAGTAATAAATCCCTCTGCTCTGTCTTCCTTCCCCACACTCCCCTCGTCCCTCCCTCCCCCCCCCTCTCTCTCTCTCTCTCTGTCTCTCCCTCT
>NW_022639619.1:245564-265781 GCF_010583005.1 Odontomachus brunneus | reverse complement strand
CCCCCCCCCCCCCCCCCTCTCTCTCTCTCTCTGTCTCTCCCTCTACCAGTCTACGTGTTCTGCGTGTGTGTATGCGTGCCTCCTCCACCTGTCCATCCTCCTCTCTATCCATTCCCAACCAGTTTCTCCCTCGCGCGAGCGCGCGCACATATATGGGCATGCATTTCTATCCGCTCGCCTATCTCGCTCTCTCTCTCTCTCTCTCTCTCACCCTCCCTCTCTCTTCGTGATATACGTGTATGACGTGCATTGTTGTAAATTGCTCCCATGCTACGGCCATGTTCCTCCTACTGGGTTAATCGAGGACCCCCTTGAACTCTCTTGAACTCGGTTCCCCGACGTGGCGGCGGGAACCGGAAAGCCAGCTGAACGCGCGGCGAACTGAACGTGATTCCTTGAGCACAACGATGATCCGCGTATGTATATACACCCGAGGCCCCGACGCTCTCGATCGAGGTCAGCGGGGGAAGATTGATAGCGGCGACGTTGATAATGCACTGCCATTGCCGGGCACGCTAACCTCCGGGATCGCCGCGCGGATGATAATGATACGTACGGTCGGCGCGCGGGTAGCCGACTCGGTCCAATAAACTGAGAGGCAATTTAATATTAGACCAATAACAATCCTTTAACTTGCACCCGGCTATTATATCGGCCGTCGCCGATGTTATCGACTTTTGGACGGGCGCCAATGGAGCGGACGATAATACTATTACATCGTTACCGTGATTTACCTCAATGGTCGGGACGTAGGAAGCAGCAATTTCGATTTCAGAGAAGCGTCGACTACCGTCGCTAATTATAACACCGCCGCAGTATATTGTTAATTATTCGTAATTATCGTCTTTAAAGCGGAGGAAGGTGCGAGTCCAGTTTTCGCAAAATTTCTCCTCGAGCTCTCGCGGCAGTACCTCGCAATCTCAACGAATACTTGTCGCGCACGTGTTTGTACGTATGAGAATTAGTGTATTGAGTTATGTGACGCGCGAGAGAGAACATATACGAAGAGACACCGGGGGGTAGGGGATAAGAACGCGGGGTGTAGGGACAGGTCGGTAGGTGCGGAGGTAACTGGGGGAGAGGCAGCTTTATATATAGCGTCCTAGGGTTACCGAGTTATGCGAATCACTGGCTGCGCACATCAAAGGGATTACCTCGGTAAATCAGCTCCGTAATCTCTCTGAACGGTGAACAGCCGATGTACCAGACAGCTGTAGCGTAGGGATCGATCGTCCGCCACAATTATGCGGTCCGATCAAGGGTATCGAGATAACCTTCGAGCACAGGGGGTATCGAGTGCGCGATAATCTACGCGTACCGTCGATAATTTCAATAATTAGCGGCGGCCGCACGCGGCTCGTTCGCCGAGCCTCGCTGCGACGCCGCTGCTGTGTGCAAATCAGCGGCTTCCGTCTCGCGTGACGTTTCCCGGTCGCAGTTTGTCGCGATGAAAGGAAAAGAAACAGTCCCCGGACACAATTTCGAGAGAGAGAGAGAGAGAAATTCGAGTTAGAGTTTTCGTCACAAGGTCGTGGGAAAGAGCGTAACGCGAGAACTCTTCAAGTTAAAGGCCTCGTTCAGTCGCGAAATAATGTATAGCGCTAGGAGATCGAAATGAGCGATTCGCGGTAATAAACTGTTGTAGTTGTGCTTTATAGGGCTGTACATTATTATTGCAAAAGTAGGACATAAGATCCCGAAGTTTAGTGAACTAAGACGGAGTTAACGATTCACCGACCGTTCCTACTATTATGCTCCCGCCAGCGACGTAGACGGAGAACGTAAATTCAGTTAATCCATGCCCGCGTCAGACCGTTCCGATGCCCGCCTCTAAGCCCAAGACGGCTCCATTATTAATTTCATCTTCTGACTGGTCGGCCTGCGCCTCACGTACATCGTTGTTCTGTCTCTCTCTGTTTCAGAGAAGAACAACGCCCGTAACAATCGACGTAGACGCGTGAGCGAAGGTGCCAGTCGCGAAAGAACCGAGAAGGATCCCGAAGCGGCGTTACCCGCGCGGCAGCAAGAGGATCGTGAGAACAAGGGCCCAACGTCGGGTAGGGTCGGCAATCGGGTAGCGCGGCCGGTGTTGGAAGAGGCGAACAGCGCATCGGGAAGCGCTTCGAAGTTACGAAGACGCAACACCGCGGTAAAGAGTCCGACCCACGGTCCACCGGCGCAACAGCAAAGACCAGCGCGAAGGAGACTAAGACCAGGAGGCGGCCAGGAGGTCAAGACAGACGCGGAAGAGCCCACCGAGCAGCATCAGCGTACCGGTGCCGCGAGAGCTGCCGCTGCCGCTACCGCCGCCGCCGCCGCCGCCGCCGCCGCCGCCGCCGCCGCCGCTGACAAGGACGAACGTCTCGGTAGCAGGTCGGAGGAAGAGGAGGAAGAGGAGGAGGAGGAAGAAGAGCGTCTCGGGGGAGAGGATGAGGAGAGCCAGGAACGCTGCGATCCACTGACTAAGCGGCTAAGAACAAGCCCCGTCGGCAGAAAGCTTCGTTCCGAGAGTAGTAAGGGCAAAAACGCCGCACCGGATCGAGCCGGAGAGGTAGTGCTGGAGGCTGAGGAGGAGGAGGAGGAGGAGGACGACGACGACGACGACGACGACGACGACGAGAACGACGACGACGAAGCCGAGGAAGAAGCGGGGGAGGAAAAACACGACGGGACCGAGCGAGAGGTCGACAAACTCGAGGAGGACGAGGAAAGTCAATCCAGAGAGAGGGACAGAGAACCCGAGCCGCCACCTCCGGACAAAGTAGATCCCGGAGGCGATCCAACTTCCAAGGAGCAACCAGGTAGCAGGTCAGAATCGAAAAAGGACGCTCGCACGGCCGATCGAGAGGCTAACGAAAACGAGCGGAGCGAACAACAGCAGCAGCAACAACAGCAGCCGCAGCAACAGCAGCAACAGTCACAACTGCAGCAGCAACAGCCACAACAGCAGCAACAGCAACAACAGCCGCAGCAGCAGCAACAACAACAGCAACCGCAGTTACTCGTGAATGGATTGCACGTCAACTCGGTGGCCAACGACAAGACGAATGCCATCCGCGAAGGTAGCCCGTCGTTGTTGAAGTCAAACGCTCGATCAAAGACAAAGAGGTTCGCGGAGGAAGAAGAAGAAGAGCGCGACGAGAACGACGAGGAAGAGGAAGCGGGCTCACAGCGGTCGCGCCGAACGGAGCTGACCACCACCGAGTTAGGCACGGAGGATAGCGTGGGTAGCGTCGGCGGTGTGAGGGCGGCCAGCGTCGAATCGGTCGTCGAGCTGCTGGAGTCGAGCAGTCAGGACTCAGGCTCCGTGCTGGAGAGGCTGAGTCCGCTTAGTAGCAGCGGCGGCGGCGGCCCTGGCAGGCAGAGCCTGCTCCTGGAACAGCAGCGGGAGCAGGAACGCAATCGGCACAACGAAAGTCCGGTCATCCTAGCCGAGAGACTGAACAAGCCGCCACCGCCGATTGCCAGTCACCATCACCATCATCATCTGCAGCAGTACCATCAGCCGCATCACCAACAACAGCAGCAGCAGCAACAACAACAACAGCAACAGCAGTCGTACCAACACCATCACCATCACCAACAACAGCAACATCAGCACCACCAACAGCGCTACTCTACCGATAGTCCGGTGATCCATCATCATCACCAGCAGCAACCGCCGCAGCAACAGCCGCAGCATCACCACCATCAGCTAGCGAGCAGCCCGCACCAACACCAACACCATCACCATCCCCACCTGACCCCGTCGAGCCTCCTCGAGGTGCAACAGCAGTCTCACACATCGAGGGGCGGCGATGAGGCCGGCCTCATGGAAGTGGAGGCCGGGGCCGGTATACCTGGAGCGGGTGTTCTCGCCAGTGTACCATCGGTGGTCGGCGGCATACGGGCAACGTCGGGCGGCAGCGGCGTCGCCGGTGCCTACGGCGACACCGGCTCCGACAGCGGGGTAAGCTCCCTGAGGAGCGCAGGCTCGGGCGACGAGAGGAGCGGCAGCAGAAGTTCCGCGCTCAGCGTCGAGGAGACGACATCGTCCTCCGCTCCGACAGCGGTTGCCGCTGCCACGCCTGCCAGGATCTGGCACGTGCAAAGCGTGCAGCACACGTCGCTCCTGATGGCGCATCCGAGCCAAGGTGCGCCTAACCCCGCCGCGAGCGCCGCGGCGACCGCGCCGCCGGTCGGCTACCAGAGCCCGGCGCCACCGGGTCACCACGTCTCGTCGGAGATGCTGTGGAGGCCGTCCAGATATCCGCCGCTGTCGCACGCCCTCTTGGGACCGCAGCCGCCCAGCCCGGAGGAGTTGCTGGAGAGGGACCGTCACGAGAGGATGCTCCGGTGAGTCAGATTCATTGCTTGTCTTTGAATGTCTCAGTCGATCGATTGTCGTGAACTCGCGAGCGATATTATGTCATGGAAAAAAAGTATTCAGTTGACGAGTCGCGATATTAATATTCAATGTCGCGCAACGAAAACTATTTGCAATTTTACTATATTCGCGATTCTACAGAAATAAATCTGCTGACTCGAGTCGATACACTCTATAAATGTATGTATGGTTTTTTTTTCTTTTTTATTATCGTCTATTTTTTGACATGCACATTTTTGGAGTGACGGAGAATATGCATGAACGCTGCCATTGATACGCGTTCGCGAGTTTACGTGAATCGAAAGTAGATCCGTGCTTCGATAAATGGCGCCGTGAAAGGTTGGGCGTTGTATTACGTTCGCTGCTAACCGGCTCGGCCGATTGATGGTTGCATTACGATATGCAACGACGATAAAAAGTTTATCCACCGTGGCTACTTTTCCGCTCGACTACGCGCGCCATTAATAGCGCTGGCGCATGCACGAGCGATTTCAAATACGTATATAATAATGCATTAAACCGCCGCGGCGGCAACATAATTGCGTTATGCCAACGATCTCGTTGCGAGACTTAATCATCAACGCAAGGCGCACATTACCAAACGGTAACGTTTATCACGACGTATCTTACGTCTTTTCTTCTTCTTCTTTGCTCGATTAGTTGCCGATAACCTCGACACAGAAACGATCCGAAACGTGTGCCAATAACACCGCGCGATTCAATATGACACACAAACGCATCGCTTTTAGGAGGTCTTCCGCGATATTCAAATCATGCTGGCTGTTTGCTATCGAAATGAAGCAAACAACAAATTTTTCGACGGTCTTGTTATGACAGATAAAGGGAAACACGCAAACATTTGCTCGTATTGCACTAAATCCCAAATGTCGAACAATGTTATCGGACGCATTTCGCGATGTCTCTGTTGCTTTATCAAATTTATCCGTCACACTTCAATTCGCGCCTCGAACATCGCGCTTTTTTTTACTTCTTCCCGCTTACGTACATAGTCCAGATAATGCTGCTAATCGCGCATTAACTCGTAAAGGATCTGGGAAGAATCCAAAATGGCGCAAACTGTTTGCTGATTTTGATTTCATCACGCTATTATCCTTCTAGCTGAGACTTTCTTACACCTCTGGAGAAGAAATTTGTCGAGAAATATTGATCTTCAACAGAAGTTGTGCAGTAGTAGTTTAAAGTTGCTCGGGTTTGACAGATCCAGGTTGCACCGTGTGTCCAAAAAACTATAGTTGTAGACGGAGAGTTAATATCAATCGCGTCGCCGTTGAGCGTGATGAAGCGAATTCGTCGAAAATTCCAAGGAGTTGTTTCGCGTACGCGAGTCGCAAATTCGCTCGCGTGTCTCCGCGACGAAACGTCCAACCCGGCCGGTGGATCGCCAAGGAAACGAGACCGTCCGCCATCGGGGAAGTGAATGTCCGACCGTTGAGGCAGCTGCATTCGGCGCTTTCTCGTCGGGTCCTAGCCCCGGACTTTCTTTGTTTGACCGCTCTCGCGTGACTATGCCGAGTGTGCTCGCTCGTCATTCTCGTTTCTCGACAGTGTGCGCCGGCGGGGAGGGTAGGAGAGTAAGAAAGGCTTGGGGGAGGGGAGAGAGAGGGAGATAGGACGGCGAAGAAAGAGGTGGACGAGAAGAAGAGAGACGACGGGCTCTCTCGACGAGCCAAGCGTGCGTATTCGTCCGCGCGCGTTTCCGCACGCCAGCTGCGAGTCGTTCCTCCAACTTCCTGCGGATTATCGCGATAGACGGGGGCTCGCCTGAGTAATCGAGTCATCACTCGCCGTGGCCCCCGACGCGACGCGACGCGACGCGGCACGCCGTCGACGAGGCGGTGACCCGAAACCGTCGCTCTGCGGCTCTCGTATAAATAAACCGGTGGAACACTTACCAACACCGACACTCTCGATCGGCACGTGTCGATGACCCTGCCAGCACCGCGCGCGCTCTGCGTGTCTCGCTTGACCTCGCCGAAGGCCGTCCGCCAAAACTTTCGGCGTCGCCTGACTTCTATATATCGTGGGCCTAAGGTAAAAGCACCAATGTCCGGACACGTACCTGATCCTGGGCATTCTTGTCGTTCTGGATTTAGTCGCTCTGGTTTCTTTAGATACGAACACTTCAACTTTCAACATGGAACATTTATGTATGTATATTCTACGTTGAAAGTTTAAATATTACTTATAACACTTTAAAGGAGGATATATGGGAATTCCGAGAGCCCCGTGGACAGCGATCAAACTTATACCAACTCGTAGTTCCCTATCTGTTCTTAAATTTTGTTAATGGACACATTCCTGTGTCTAGTGACTGAAAGAAGATGTAGGCGCTTAAAGTGGTCAAAGTTTCAATATGTTTACTCTTGTATTTTGCCTTTATCGATTTCATCAAACTTTTAATGATTGCTCATTAGTAAAGGAGCGATCACTCTGTAAACTCTGGGTTAAAAAATTAATTCAATAGGAATGATAACTGAAATATTTGACGATTTCAGTTAATTGTAGTTCTCAGCTAATTATTATCTTCTGTATTTTTCCGTATTTAATCATCTTTATACATATTTATTTAGAAGCCTTTCTTTTCCATATTCTCTAGTATATATTCACAGACTGATGTAACGTATAAAAGAACAATTTTTCATTTGTCGACTGGAATAAAGATTTAAAATCATTGAATGTCAGTTGATCTATATATAAATGTCTTATGACATACGTCGTATTCCGATTGGGAACGTTCTCCATTTTCGCGAAATATAAGTATTCATATAATGTAATTTTGAAGCCCTATATCTCGTTTCAGATACTTTGGACAGAGAGATAAGCCACGAGCAAATCTCATGTACTCGAGGAGTACTATCTTTTTTTGGTATAGGTTCCATTCGTGTTCATTCAGAGGTCGTTTTGGGCATCCTCCTTCAAAGGAGGAAACAGCTGGAACGTTCAAGGTTAGATACGTGCGTGTTGGTGCCTTTACCTTTTTTTCCGCGTTCTGCGTTGCGACTGAAATGCGTCGTCGTTTAATTTGCCCAGCGGAAACATGAGAAAGCGATGATCTTTACAGCCGGTTGGACGAAACAACACTCGCGCAGCTCCTCCGACGTTTATTAACGATCAATTAATGACGGTAGATTAATGGCCGATCGACACGCGCGACTTCCGACTGGGGAGAAGTCACATCAGCGAGTCGAACGTGGAAATAGACGTGGAATACGTCTGAAGTGGTTGTTAGGCGAGCGCGTATCGATCCCCTGTCACAGGTTGATTCGCCTTGCGGGAATAACTTTTCTTCGCGAACAGTTTCATTTTTCAGTTATTCGAGAGTCAAAGTTTGACGAACGCGCGCAAGAAGTTAGTTCGGAAAGTATAAAACTTACATGGCGCTTCTTACATCGGTAACAATAGAAACATAGTCGGCCGTGACTCCACGTCTGTCAATAGTCGTATAGCCTCGTGTCTCGTTTTAGCGACGTATCGATTTGCAGTCAGCAGCATAAACGTGTTCTGTAATTTTTAAGATATTCACGACGTTGTTATTCGTATTGAAACTATTAATGGTATTTAACGACCAGCCGAATATCCAACGAACTACTTATTTATTTATTTAGTATTTCAAGTTAACAGCTATTCTCAAAGTCGTACATTCGATGGAAATACGTACATCTGGAATCCCCGCCCTCGCTCTCGTATACGGAGAAAATATTACAGTTTTTTTTCCATATAAATTCTTTTCAACTTTACGAGTTTTTAATAGCACTTTACAAATTTTTTAATAGTACGTTCTAGTTTCTAGAATAAAATTAGCACGCGTCAAATGAAAGGGCACTAAATTACTGCAGAAATATGGTGCGAAAAAGTATGTGTATATATATATACACATACACGCTATATATACTATATATATGTGTGTGTGTGTGTGTGTGTGTGTATTTACAGTAATATAAAATTCTTTCCGTGCAGAAGAAGATATATCGGATACGCCGGTTTTGGAACAGACCGTGAGATAATCTCTCATTGTATGTAGGACATTTTCCCGTCCATCGGATCTTTCACGACCGATCGATCGTCCGGTATCGTTTTCTTCCTTGGATATAACGGGAGAAGAGCCGGGTCTCTCCCCCTCCCGTCCCATCTCTCTTCGTTCTCTCGCTTAACGCGTCACTGAAGCTAATCCTCGCAACAAATCCATCGACCTGACCCACGCGCGACGAGTTCAGCGAGCAACTAGGTAGGGATAATTAATAGCCCGTGAACCGGGAGCATAACTGAGATATTAAAGCTCTCCTCGAAAGAGAGAGAGACCAGGCGGTAAAGGGCGGAGGGTTGGCAAGCTACTAGACGACGATGATGACCCCCTACATCGTCTGTCGCTGCTGCTACTGGTGCTCGTGTTCGACGACCGCGGGAAGGGAGGGCAGACGGAGGGGACGTGCGACGACTTGACAATATATTACATCAAGTTGGTGCCAAGTCTCTCTCTCTCTCTCTCTCTCTCTCCTCTCTTCCCCTCCCTCTCTCTCTTTTCCCTTATCTTTCTCGCTCTTTCTCTCTAAATATCGTCTCCGAGTATTTTTATGACGTCGAAGACGGCTTACATTACGACGCGCGCGCTTTTTCGCGTCGCGGTGTTTTATTTCGAGCGAAAGCTCTCGAGGGAGAAGCGCGCCGTCTACATCATCCCGACGCGACGCGCAGTGCGCTTTTTCTTAATAACCATCGTCGTCGCGGAGTGAAACGTGTCGACGTGGAGAGCGCGGTTCGTTACGTCGTACAAGCGTTATTCGTTCGCGAACGTATCCGTGCCCCGGCGTTAGTCCGCGATTTATTTATCACCGCGTAAAGCAGCATCCTACTCCGTACTTTACGGGCCCCGTAACTTAAGGAAATGGCTATTTTATCGCCGGCGTTTGTTCTATAATTGCGAGCGAGGAGATTCATGGCGGCCTCGTGTACACAATCCAGAGGAAATAGCCTTTGCATTTCACAAAAACGAATTTCTCGATTAAGCGCTATGTGTGCGTACGTGTGTGTGTGTGTGTGTGTACATATCCGCGCGTCGTGACTGTTGATTATTTCGACGGCGCCTCTTCCTGGATATAATCAACGGTTATGATACGCGAATATGTAGATTTCCCCGGATTGTGTGCGTGTAGAATCGGGATTGCGTATCGGCTCGTTGTCAGGTAAACGAGAGCATGGAGTCGAAACAAAAAGAGAGATCGGCGAATTAACGGCATCGATAATGCAAACGAGACGGGCGAGCAGATCCCCGCATTTTCATACACCTCGGAAATAACGCTCAGCTTGCAATTTCGCCCCCTGCGCGATTTTCATTTTTGTTTGCACAACGATCGGTATTTGCAATCGCGCGCGGCGATGCACCCTCGTAAAAATTAGACCGGCTAAATTGGAAGCAACAGTTTGTCGGCGGACGAAGTTAATCGCCGGTATCCTCGAGATATTTTCAAGGCCGAAGCTGTCCGATAACATCCGCCGGCGCTCTGCGCCGGGGTTTTCCCTTTCTCCCGTCGAGGAACAAGCAAACTTACGCGAGGGGAACCGCCGCAAAAAGAAGGAAGACTCGGCGAGAGGAGCTACCCTAATGACCACCGTGTAGCAACGAAGGTTAACTACGCGCCCCGTCCTTCCACGATCGATATCCCACGTTCCTGCGCGTCTCGCGTCTTCTTCCCTCTTCTAAGGGGAGGGGAGGAAGAGAGAGAGAGAGAGAGACCTCAGCGGGGCCGGTAGCGCTCGATCATGAGGCATTAAGGCCTGATTGATCGATGCATCCTTTTTTCTGTCCAGTCCGGCTGCCGAGAATGAGTCACGCGAGACTTTTCGTACGTCTTCGAGAATGCAAAAGAACACGACGACGACGACGACGACGGTCGGGATTAACCTGTCCCCGCGCGCGACCTGAGCTATTCTCATTCCGAGAAAGAATGTCGACCTCGCTCGCTAGGAATTAATTAATAAAAGGTGATATAAATGGGGTTTAGCGCGCGGGTTCAACGTTATTATAGATAAAAACGATAAAAATACGCAGCGCGATATAACTCCGATGTCATTCTGCGGAAAAATGCGCGTTATTATGATAATAATGGAAATTATATTATAGCATTATCAAGCAGGGAATTCAGACAAGATTACTCATCGCGTTTGTGCGGTCTCCTTAGCGCGGGTAGCGACTCGCTAATTGTGTGTGTGTGTGTGTGTGTGTGTGTGTGTGTGTGTGTGTGTGTGTGAGAGAAAGAGAAGCGCGCGTTATACGTCTCGTTACAAAATAATATCGCCAACCAACGGCGTTCATTAAACGAGGCGGACGTTAGCAAATTATCAGGCTCTGCTCTTTGTAAAAGCTATCGGCGAATTAAAGGGCAAATTTGCTCGGAGTATCGACAGCAGCGGGAGGAGTATCGATGTTGTTACGATGAGTTAGTTGGGAGAAGTAATCGCTCGTTAACGCGCAACGAACAGATGAAATTGGAAATCCGATAAAGCGGGAGATACGGATCGACGATCGGTCATCCACACCGTCGAGGGACGACGTCGCGGAACGCGCGATGTTAGAATTTGCTGATATCACGCGATCGCCGTTCCGTCGGGCTCGGAAACGCCCTGAGAAAAGAAACACCAAGAGAAACGCGATTATTTCTTGCAGACACGCGCACATTCCAGCGAGAAAGAGCAACCTCTCCCTAGCCCCAGTAACTTTCCAGCAATTTTGGTTACTGGCATTAATTCCCGGGTAGTTCAGGCGACGCCTGCTTCGCCAGCAACTAGACGGTAAAACTAATCAGTTTCTAATTAGTCCTTGACCAGTTTCTAGCAAACGTTTTTTTGCATAAAATTTTGTCAGTTTTCATCATGCGATTCTACACATTGTGTCTGTGAAATATTATACTTTATTATTCAATATATAAAATTAATATTAATATATAAAAAATAATAAATATTATGTATTAATTAATAAAATAATTAATATATAACATTTTATTATTCAATATATAAAAATAATGTAAGTCGTGTTTCAGAAATGTAAAATCTTTTCAGGCATAAATTAGTTCAGTTATTGAGATAATTGTGTATTTTTAATTAAAAATATACTTTTAATTATCATTTTTGCTCGACTGATTTCTGACCAGTACTTTCCGAGCTTTTACTAAATAGAAAACTACGTAGGATTTACTTGCCATTTCTTATTGCCTAATTATTGGTCAGTAACTCGAACCAAAAAGTAATTTCCTGTCCAGTCCTTGAATAGTTAGCGTCTAATAAATCCTAGTCAGTAAAAACTGGCCAGTTTCTACCCAACGTTCAGTTTTACACCCGGAAATTTTTCTACCTGAGGCATGAGCGCGTTCCGACATGGCGTTGCCGGTGCGTTAATCAAAGTAATTGGAATATTTCTCGTTTTCTCCCCTCAAATAACAACTAACCACCAACTCTCTTTTCGGCTCGAACATTTTTGCGAACTCTCCCTCCGCTTCTCGATAAAGAGTCGGAGGAGTATCCCATCCGCGCAGCGCATCCATACAATAGTTACGACTTCCTCCACCTCGCCAGAGGCCCCTCGCTGAGAGGCAACCATCTCTGATCGCCGGCGCGCTTTCGGCTCGAATCATCGGCGAACTCGCTCTCGCAATTTCGCTCTTCTTCTTCCTTTTCCCTTTTTTTTCCTCGGGAAGGCGATCCGCGCTACGCGCGAGCAGCCGCACTGTTATTCTGCTCCAAATACGACCAATTACGCGCTCACTGCTCTCCCTCTGCCTCCCCCCTGTCCTCTCTGTTTCTCTCCTATCGGCCTCTCTTTCTCGAGAGCTCCTCGCTCTCTGTGTAACGACCGCGATTTAACGCTTATGCAAGCCCGACCTCCGCGAGAGAGGTAATCGGCTGGCCGCCGACTGCGGCAACAGAAACTGGCATTTGGGCACAAGGTCATGCGCGCAGCTTCTTTTTTACCGCTCCCCTTGCACCGCCTCTCGCTCGTCTCCCGTCCCTCCGATTCGAGTCCTCCCGCCTCTTCTCCCTTCTCCCTATAACCTTCTCCCTCGGCGACCTCGTCCGAGACCGTTTGCTAACCGGCGCGGAGGAGAAAGGGACGACGAGCAGGAATGTACGGCAGGAAGCTGTAAAAATATGTACCGGGTGGCCGGACCCGTCCGAGGACCACGTGTCTGCGTCGTTGAACGGAGAGTCGTGCGTCCCGTGATATCGCACGCGTAGCTAGATCGAGACTAGATCGAGTCGGAATGAAATAGATCAGGCAATGACGAGCGAGGAAATATCGCGAGATAATGATTTTGAAATGCATATATATCCCCGAGGCCATCGCCGCTGCCAGAAGCCTTATCGTAGGCGGTCGGGTCGCCGCGCTATTATTATCGTCGCTTCTTAAATAGCCGACTGTGTATAGTTTCGCGTCTATGGTCTGGAGTGTGTTTCATGAAAAGCACCGTCGATAGTACCGTCGTTGTCGACGCGGACGATGTGCGTCGCATTCGCGGTTACACCCGGTTAAGTCTCTCGCGTTCTCGTCGTTAGATGCGCGTCGAACAGCCGTTCCTGCCTCGCGAACGGATAAATAATCGCGTCGATCCCTTCGACCCCGCGACGTTTCACGCGAATCTGAATCGTTATCTTGTTGACTGGATTCACCCAGTTTTTTCGTCGCCTTCGTCGTCGCCGAATCGAGAATCTTGTCCTACGTCTGGCGTATACCCGCGCCATTCGCGCCATTCGCGCTCTTTGCCCAAGGCTACCTTGTGTATATCGCCGACATCGATAACGTCGACGAATGCCTCTCGCGACGGATTTCGTAATTAAGCGTAGCTCGCTGCTATCTTATCAGGACGCTGTTTACGGTGTAATTAGACGTACAGAAGCGGCAGGCTAATGGAGCACTTTTAGCATTGAATGTAGCGTAAAGTAACGTTACAGACGTCTTGCTCCCTCTCACCCCTCTCTCTCTCTCTCTCTCTCTCTCTCTCTCTCTCTCTCTCTCTCTCTCTCTTTCTAGCTCTCTGTCTCCCGTAGTGTAAAGCGCGGATCAATGGATAGATTAATCAACGCTGTCACGTGCATGTCCCTTCCGCCTCGATCGATGCAACGCAACAACGTCCGTTCTCGAAACTCCACCGTCCGCCCTGAGATAGTAGTTCGCCGACGCGAACAACACGGCCGATCAATTTATCTCGAGGTCATCGCGTTATCTTCCCACCGGAGGCGCGTTCGGAGTCCGAGTAGGCGAAGTACGGGCAATGATCACTGTTCATTATGCGGTTCACGTGGCACACGTCCATCAGCTCGCCGCCAGTTTACACGCCCGTCACGTGCACACACGTGCGCGCGCGCGAAATCTGTCCGCGATGAGCTCACTCGCGCGCGTTCTCACACATACACACATACCAGTATGCTCCAGAAGATCTCTATAGATATATATATATATATACATACCGCCGTCTATACCTTCTGACATCTCCTCTCTCCGCCGCGCCGCCATCTATCAGCGCAGCGGCGCGAAGATTAGAATTCGCGCCTCGCACTCGTTTCGAGATATCGCTCCCGAGAGCGATCATCACTCGAACATGACCCTGCCGAGAACGCGACGACACTCTTATCTCAGTCAGCGATTCGAATTTCTGCCGTGGCTCCGTTGAAAATTCATCGGCGATTTTCATACTTGCGTCTCTTTCGTCACGAAGTTATTATACTGCCGATAATTCATTCGCGGAAGCGTATGCGCATATGCGCGAACACGAAGCACTTTTCAGACGATAGATCAGTGTATGTGCGCGGCGTTCATACGCGAAGATCGAGAAGTGAGCCGTGAAGGAGGAGCGAACGTGGGCCGCGCTAACAGTAAACTCAGCTAAGCAGAGGGCCTCCTCACAGGGCAAGAGTGAGAGGAACAGAGAGCTGAGGGAGAGAGAATGTGATGTAACCTCTGTCCGACTCGTTCAGTATGTAATCGTCGTAACGAACGAGCCATAACTTAAGTCGGCCTCGTGGCGTGCGAAAACTTCTCGATCGGGGATTCCGAGTCACCAAGGCCGAAGCTTTGGACTTTTACTCGTCGGAATTCTAGCCGTTTTCGCGATTCGCGGACAGAATTTTCTATGTGGACATAGGAGCTCGCATTTGGAATTCAAAGATGCGTGACATTTCGCGTGGCACGAGAGGGCTCGCACGCGTTTTAATTCACGTACCGTGATATATTGTGATATTACAATCACAATGTAAATAATAATAAACACTATCTTGGATCTTCTTAAAGGAGAATCAAAACGCGCAATCGAGACCCGCGCATTTAATCTACATTTATTTATATTACGAAGAAGTCGCTTTATTTCGCTGCCCGAGAAATCAACGTTCAACTCTTACTTGCCTGATTTACTTTGTTATTATTATTGTTTACGTATCGCAATTGAGTGTCATTAGAGTCAATCTGAAACGCGTTCCATCTCCGTTCCCACGTTGTGAGGATCGTTCGCGACTTAGATCGTCGTGAAACATCGTATCGTGATCAACATTCGTCGTTAAATAACTTTCCTTCCCTCTATTTTGTATTACGTTGAAATCACATCGGGAAGGAACATACGTTACAGATGGAGACGAGAGAGCGACTTTTGAGTTTTTCGTGGCGGTCACATTCGCGTTCGCTCTACGAGAGCTAATTAATTATATAAAAATGGCAATTAACCATGCGGCTGTCATGCGTAATATTAACAGGACTACGTCATGCGGTGACGTGAATGAAATAGCTTTCAGCGTTCGTTTTGCTCGACGCTGCAAAACGCCCGGATATTTCGCCAATTGCGAACGGCATGCCGGTGACATCATAGAGTATTCGGATTTACGTATCGATAAGCGAGTGGCGCGCCCGGGGAGAATTTCGTGCATTTGTGGCGAACCGGCGATACCGCGGCCCGTCAAAGGACGGAAACCAGGCGCGCAGCGTGTGTTCGCGAATGCTCCCGCGGCCGATTGATCGACAGTGTGTCAGAAGGTGCCTTCCACAACGTATTGTCTATGCGGGATGGTCCCGGCCGCTGCCGAGTGCGCTTTCAGCCGCAGGTTCTTTGACGAATTTGAAATCGACGCTCCGTCGCCGGCACGATGGCGAATCGCGTTTTTTGCGCTGCCAAACCGGCCGAGACGCCAATTCCGTGTGTTTCCGCCGGCGCGGATTTCGCGGCGCTAATAAAACCGGAACAAAAAGCCCGATCCCGTCGCGCAGCACCTGCGAGCTCCTCCGGGCTCAATGCGCCCGACTCCTCGCCGCGGTTACGGTATATAATTTCGCCCCCCACTGGGTCGAATGTTTCAAACGCGTCCCACTTCCACTTCGCCAGAATCGTTCGTAAGTTTACGCGTCGCTATCGCGAATCGTCGCGCAGCGTCGTGCATCGCGATTAATACACGTCGTTGAGTAACTTTCTAACTGGTGTCGACGTCTCTCGCCGTCAAAGCCAGCGTCGCCGTCATTATCCGCGGTTATCTGCCGCTCGTATCTGAAAGTCACATCCGCCGGTGACACCGCGACGGCGCCGGAATCGTGTCTGTTTGAAAGAGTCCGGGCCCCGGTTAATTTTCACGATTTTAATCGGCGGGGCGATTGCGCGCGCTGAATAGCGAATTAGCGCGGCACAGTTTCCAAAGGTCGATCGGTCGATTCGGCCCGAGCGAAGGAGAGAGCGAGCGGGCACACGTTGTACCATAACTTCCTATTTCCTGCGCGCACCTCGCCTCTAATCGGGTCACTGACTCTCTCTCTCTCCCTCCCTTCCTCTCTTCTCGCATCTTCCCCGACGGTTGGGATTCAATTGCAGGAATGTGTCCTCGCGGCCAAATCGAGCAGACACGACGACCGGCGATTCGTAGCATAATAGACCGTCGTAATGGCTATAATAAGTCGCCGTAATAGCGCACACGAGAGCGACGAGGTCGGAATCGACAGTGAAATCGTATACGCGAACGTGAGGGGGCAGAGGAAACTATTCTCGTGGCACGATCCTGTTCTCGTCAGCACTCTCCGAGACGGGTCCGTCTATCGCGCTTTAGCGCCGCTATTATCGCGCAGATGTCCCGGCTGAAACTGGTTTCGCAGTCCTTTACGACTGACATATTTTCAAGACGGAAAGAAGCCGCGCGATTCAGGTCCCACAGTCGCGACATATATGTCTCTCTTAATCGGCCGTCCGGTGTCTCCCTCGTGACGATCGCGAAGATTTACCGTGCGAGCTTGAGGGAGAGTCTCACACCTCGCGGTAGGAGAGCAGAAAACAGAAAGGCACACACAGAGGAAAATATCTCATTCCACTGCTGGGAAAAACCATTACTCGGTTTACTTTCCTTCCTTGGAGCAATGGTCGAAGACCATTTCAGCGAAGAATATTTTCTTGATAATTATTTCTCAAAATATTTGAGAGAGAGGGAAGCTCATATTGTCATACATTCAACAGGAGAATTTATTCGTTATATTTATTACAAGAGAATATTAAAAAAGCTTTATCGAAAGAAAGGTTGGTTCAAGTCTATGCAGTAAGTGAAACGAATTCTTGTTTTATTCTGAGCACAAATTTAGTTTTTTTCTGAGCACGCTTATGATGAGCTTATGATAGATTTATGAATATATAAACTAGTGAAATATTTTGAACAAGTACCTGAATACAGTACGTAATTTTCTGCGTGCAGAAGCCAATTAAACTCGTACTAGTAGAGAAACTGAAACTGTTGACCGCCACTTGACCACCAGTACGAGGTCCAATTGGCTTCTGCCTTTCGGTTTTCTGTTTTCCCACGAAGGTGTGAATTCTCTCTGAAACTCGGCAAACTTCTTGCAATATTTCCAAATTTGGATTCCGCGCTCAATTTGATATTTTGAAAAAAAGAATTTGCTGAGATTTTCTATATGTTGTATATCGTATTCGGCGCGCGAGAGTCCAATCAGTGAGTAATTCATTCTTCTCTCCGTTTGGCGTTTAGCAAAATCGCCCCCAGAGATGTTAATCGACCCGATTTAACGCAAATAAATTTAACACGACACAATTTCGGCCCGGTCCGCACGCACTTCGCACACAATCTGGTATTATGGTACCTAGTTGGACGCGAACCATAACTCAATTTCTCGGCAAACGACTGTGTCCGCCCACACACGCTCGCGCGAGCGCGACCCAGCACGACAGCAATTCCAACAATTCCGTGGTCTCGTAATTTGGCCCGTGAATAATTACGCCGGGGGGCGGCGTCGAAAATAACGATATATTTCCGGGGTTGCGTGACGGCGCGTAAACAAGAAACAAAACGTGAGAGAGAGAGAGAGAGAGAGAGAGAGAGAGAGACTCGTTGGTCTTGTTCGCCGCTTCGTTTGTCGTTCGTTCATTTCTAATTCAAGAAATCCATTAAAAGGATGAACGCTCGCCTTCGTGACTAACGCTCTTCTTGCCGAAGAGAAGGGTAGGTCGAGGCTTTTCAGGCTTGCAGGAACGCACAACGAGATTTGCGTGGCCGAGAGCCATAAACACACACGCGCACCCGCATCCGCAAACTTACACGCGTTCAAGCGACGCCCAGTGTGCGTATGCGCCTACATGGTACGCGCATATGTGTGCGTATGTGTGTTTGTGTGACTCCGGGTGCTTCGAGTGGCGGACCCATTAGCGTGGATCATAAAGGTCCTCAACCTAGTGAGTCACTGCGGGTTAATAATTACTGCCGAGCACCATGCGAGCCCATGCTCTCTCGGTGTACTCTCTTTCTCGCCCGCTCCACCTTGTGCAACGTTCGCGCACGGAGGTCCCAATAGCGTAATCAAACGGAACTGGTTTCGCGTTGCTCGCGAAGAAAAAGAACATCCGACAGGATGCCGCGGCCCAGGATAGAGACGTCCGCTCTTCTTCGCGCCGTGCACGCCCGACCCTTCAGTCCGCACAGGAAAGGCCTCTTCTCGCGAAGTGGAGGACCTCGTTCGTTCAAGCAGCGTTACGTCGTTTCCGCGGGAAGCCGTTGTAGAATATGTTCTTGTATTTCTACGCCACTGAAGAGATCACGAGTGCGTGCATGCGACACGCCACGTTGCAGGTTGCGTCGACCGACGGCGGCGGCGGCAGCGGCGACGACGACGACGACGACGACGACGACGACGACGACGACGACGACGACCACGACTACTTCTGCTTGACGTGACACACCAGGTGCACGTCACGCACGCGAAGACACCCGCCCGAATAGTATGCACCCGATGAATCGTATTTATATCCCCGTACACAGTGTATACTTCTGCCCGGTTCCTCCCCTTCGTGGCTCGTTCCGCAGAGAGCGCAGCGACGTAGCTTCGTAGAGGAATTAGCACGGAAATAGAAATATCGACGGTACGACGGCGCGATCCCCCGCGCGAGCCTCGCGCGTCGTGAATTTCTGCGCTTCCCGAGACGAGATCTCGCCTCTGCACTAAGCCTAAATTCCGCCGAATTTGAAGGACCAATAGGACTCTCGAGACATGACATTATACAGACTATTGTCACACATACATTCCATGCTATAAATGATTATTCACTTATCTCTTTTTCCATGTTTACATTTAAATTACTTATTTAAGAATCAGAATTATTTAATGCTCGATTGTCTCGATATTCTGCCTACATTCGCAATATTTCTTTACTCTTAATAAGCATTATATTAATTATTTCATTTACTCAATAAGGAGAGAGTAAAGTGCAGATATAATACATGTGTGATAAGAAAATATTAAATAATTAATGTGGATACATAATGATGTGAGGAATTGATAAGAACGTAAGACAAGAAGTTTTCTTTCTTTATTATCTATATATTATTATCATGAGGGAAAAGGGACATGTGGAAAATTTTGTTAAAATTTGCAAATTCAAGAAGAGCGAAAAGAAAGGAGTTATAAAAGTAACGGTGAAGAAAACCGTTGGGAAAGTCACGCTGGACTCGCGTTCGAGATGTTTCGAGAGTGTTGACTGTTGTGATCTTTCTCTCTCAGTCACCGAGATAACATACGCTTCATTGACTGGCGAGCAACGGCAGTAGGAGGGACGACTAGTGGGGGATAGTTTCGCGCTTCTTGCCTATTGTTTTGATACTCTCGCACGTCGCGTACTCTGCTGTGATCGCGTTATTGCATATATCGGGCCGGTGAGCCACGCACATGTAACAACGCGGAGCGCGTATATCAGTGAATCAGTTATCACTTCCGTCGTCTCTTGAGGCCTCTGGTCCCTCGCCGCAGAATTCTCGTTTGATGACGTTAAAAGTGGAAAAACGCATGCCAAAAATTGTCGCAAAATACGCTGAAATAAAAGGGTATGTCCATAAAGCGACCTTTGGGATCGATTGAGCACGTTTATAAAATATATTCCAAAAACTTTCCTCTCGTTCTAAAAATCAACAAATAACTGTAAAATACATTTTTCTTTTTCGATTACCTCTTCTCATGATTTCGTCAAGTTAATTTCATGGCATTTATTAATTGTTAGAATAAAAGGAAAGTTTCCGGAGCATCTGACAAATGTGCCCAATTGATCAAAATTGTCACTTGATGGACATGATCTTTCATTTTGACGTATTAGGACCTTAACTTAGTTTCCGCCCAAAAAATACTGAGAAAAAGCATTTATTGTAAAAAATTTATTTAAATTATTTCAATGAAAGTATTTTCCATCACTTTCTACAACTTTTTGCCATCTTTCTGGCAACTGGGCGATACCATCTCGATAAAACGATGTTTGTTTCGAAGCAATCCATTCGTCCACCCATTCTCGCACTTCTTCAACATTTCGGAAGCGTGTACCACTCAAGCCGTG
>NW_022639619.1:238106-239891 GCF_010583005.1 Odontomachus brunneus | reverse complement strand
TACACTTTTTTTCAAATCAAAATAGTGCAAAAGCACATGTCGAAAAAACACTTTATCGCGTTCCATTTTTCACAAAGCAAAAGAAATTGTTGTTTAGGAAAATAATTGTGTATGCTGACTGAATGTTATCGAGAAATGTCGAAATTAATCACAAACTACCTGTTTCGTTAGTAATGACTACTAGAACTGTTTGCATTGCCATCTAACATTTGCGGGCGGAAACTAAGTTAAGGTCCTAATATTTCGTAAAAATTTGGACATACGTTTCTCACTCTTCTAGCGTTATTAATCAAGATGGTCGCGACGAAGAGACAGGAATCTTAAATATTTGATCGGTTTCTCGTGAGTATCGCGTTCATTAACTCGCGCTTTTCTCGATCGAATCGTACATAATACGCGAGTATCAGTGCGAGTGTCAGTATCAGTGCCACAAGTGAGTAACCAGACTACAACGGAACAATCTGAAGCAAAATGTTGAATCGGGAAGGCGGGGAGAAAGATGCAGGATGCCGAGAGGCGGGCAACGATACATTATATATTTACAGGTGTGTCAAATTATTTATGTAAGATGTTTTCGACTTTAACGGACATCACGACTTTAAGATCGAGAATAAGAAAATACCCGAGTCGAAATTCAAGCCGGCATTCATAGTTAACATTTGACAATTAATTATAGCTTTACGACTCTCTGATTATTTATCAGTCTATAACTGTACTTTACATACAACAAGAAATGTTGTCCAAGCAATCCGAATTCAAGCAGTCGAATGACGGCCTGTGAATAGAAATCTATAATTGTGCTAATAATGTTCTCAATCGAAGATCGTACATAATTTACAACTATGAATACCGGCCTTAGAGTGTAATTTAGGTCTCGCAAGTGTTGATTTCTGCGTCTAATAATGCTCGTTGGGCCAGTAGCCCCGTTGAAAATAAAAACGGTTTGTGTTATGTTTAATTCCATTATTTACGCCATCTTGGCGTATAATTATTTAATATTTACTTATCACACATATATTCTATCTGCAAAAAATATTGAGAAACAACAGTAAATAATTTTCAAGCATCAACGTAGCACGAAGTAGAATAGTCTATATAATCTGTTATATCTTAATATTCTCCTTTGATTCTTCAAATTTAACGGAATTTGCAGAATTAATGTAGAAACAATATTCCGACTTGGATTTGCGTCGGATGTTTTAACGCGTATCTACTCAGAAAAAAGATCCACTTCATGATTCGTCCCAATTACGCATTAATTGATTTGTGCGACTTGTTATCAATGAGTTCGCACCCGCTCTCCGTTCCATAAGTAATATTTCGAGAGTAATATGTCGAAAGAGAAGAAGTTAAGGAAATAAGACTTAAATTTTTCTTCCTTTTTGCACTTTCAATCCACTTTTAGGCTAGTTTTTTAAAGTTGTAGCAAGTTTTGTGGGGTAGAGTACGATAGATCATGAGGGATCATGGCAATCGTCGAAATGAACGTGTAAAAAGAGACAAATCTAGAGCGCGTTACTTTGAAACGACGCTAGACCATAGAGTTAAGTTACGAGGGTGGCACAGCGCGCCATGTACGTGCGAAAGAAATCCAGTTAGAAACTGGGAGCCGCGAACTTCGCCGTTACAGTCGAGCGACGTCCGTAGTTGAACGTAGTTGGAAAATAGTTTGGCGCTCTCTCATGAATTATAGTTGGGACGCCAGTTTAGTCCACGTTGGCGGTACGATTTGCGTCTACGCGAGCGGAATTTTAAGCGCAGACCTCTCTCTCTCTCTCTCTCTCT
>NW_022639619.1:236057-237291 GCF_010583005.1 Odontomachus brunneus | reverse complement strand
TCTCTCTCTCTCTCTCTCTCTCTCTCTCTCTCTCTCTCTCTCTCTCTCCCCTCTCTCTCTCTGTGTATATATATGTGTGTGTGTGTGTCTGATTCTCTCTTCCGCATATATCTCATATAAGGCAATCCTTTTCATAGAGAGTTCTTCGTGCAATTTCGTTACATGTCACGTCGATTATTCATAAATGAATATATAGACGACAGATCGGTGATAAATTTAGGTAGGTGAAATTTATAAACGACAAATATGCAAGTAAGTGAATCAATCGTAATGTCACGTACGCGACGAAATAAATTTTATTTAAGTCGGATTTAACGCCACTTTGCGCGGTTACAGATTTAGAGAATAAGTTAACGTGGAGAGACAGCTCCCGACAAGATATCTCGAACGATAATAAACTTAGTTTGCTCCGCGAGTCGCGAGCTGAGACTTCAAAAGCTTGAGTGAAGGCTGAACTTGCGCCCCAACTATGAACGCGTAAGAGGAAACTCCAATAAAAAGATACCCAGTGTTGATCAGCAGCGAAGCTGCCGATACTGGGTAGGTATGAGTGAGGCGTAACCCTCTCGATGGTTAATCGCGATATGAGAATTTCGCCAAGCCACGTGCAGGGGGCACAGATTGGCGAGTGCAGCGGCGAGCGCGCGAATAGAAACAGACCGGTCGTTCCGCTTTAAAAGTTATCAAGCGGTATGCTTCTCTAGCTGTAAAACGTGCCAGCTATCTACCTCGTATTCTCCGACGCGATCGCTTCGCTCGGCTCTCTCGCCCACGGCGGCGAGGGCGAACAAGAAGAAGAAGAAGTAAAACGGCGAACGAGGGTACGGTGGGTGGCGGAGACAGGGACGCGGGACGCTAAAGTCTGCGCGATGAGGAAGTTTGTTGCAAACTTTATGCGACTTCGGAGCGAAGCCGAAGAGAGATGGAATCGTGCCCGCCCGGTTTTATGGCCCGTTCCGTTTTACTTTCGTCATAAAAATTCCTCGCGCCGCCGTTCCACCGCAAACTATTCCCCCCTCGTCAAAGGGGTGGCCACGGGACGGAGAGGAAAGGTGAGGAGGATCGCCGGGGAAGAAAGATATTCGCGAACAACAGTAAAGCGCGTGCACGTGTCCAATCTGTATGAATGAGTTCCACGTCGATAATTACGGTAGCAAGTAACTTTTAACAGCCGCCATATCGTGCCTCTTCTTAATTGACCGGTGAGAGATCCAAGTGTCCTCGATTATGACGC
>NW_022639619.1:227110-236047 GCF_010583005.1 Odontomachus brunneus | reverse complement strand
CGACTCGCGGCGGACGCTTTTCCCGCGCGAGAAGTGTGTGACAAGCTTACGAGTATTATTGCAAATTACACACCGCGAACGCGAATAGTACAGCGATCCAAATGAGAAAACTATTGGACCTCTGTGACCCGCGGCTGTTTTATTATGTTAACATCGCCGCACCCAAGCGACGTAATAACTTTTGCACGCAAGCCGCAGCGAACGGGAGCGACGCGAAATTGCCGCAATTAACTGCTTTATTTTCCGCGTACATGCCAGCTGTTGAGGACGGAAATAAGGAAGACTCTCGGCTAATATTTTACCGCGCTTTATGACGCCGTGAGTTCTCTCTTATTGGATGAGACTTTCATTTCCTTTCTCGCGTCTTTGCGCGAAATTACCGATGTTTCTCTTTCTCTCTCTCTCTCTCTCTCTCTCTCTCTCTCTCTCTCTCTCTCTCTCTCTCTCTGTTTTCCTCCTTCTTTCCTCCACGTGAATGTTAATTTGTTCGATTCCGATGCGAAATGCAAAAAGTGAGAAATCGCGTATATCTGAAAAATTCATGAGAATTCACGTCGAAGTCTTGCGTCGCGCGAGTCAAGAGTACGCTTTCATTAGCATAAATTAACCGATAGTACATACCCCGCGAGAGATCCATGGAATATACGTGTATCTACTTATGTGACTCACACAGAGCGCGCGAGCAGGAGATAACTTTTAATGCGGCAACACACATCGTCGTCGAAACCGATGTTAGAAATTCAAACGACCCTGAAGCGCGTCGCTCGGCCCTGAAACCGGTCCGTAAAAAATAGGAGACAATCGTAAATTCGAACGCGCCATAAATTTCGTTCGCATAGCGCTTACGTAACGGAGAATCGCAAGCGCGCTCATTCGCTCACTCGCGCGCAATAACGACGGACGCGATCGCAAGCGGAAAATCACACTGGTATGGAGGCGCGAATTGACACGCCACCCGTGTAGCCAGCCCGATCGTATAACGAGTCCCTTGTGTACCCTGCCGTTAGTCCCTCGTGCATTATTCTTTCCTGAAGAAGTCATTGAGCGCGGCTCGAGAGTCGCCGCTTCGTGCAAAGTCGCCATTAGAAGGTGAGATATCAAGCGAACGACCGAGTGCCACTCTCCGATAATCGGGACAAGAACGTGTGGCCGCTTCTATTGGAAATTTATTCCGTACTCCTGGTCAGGTTAATTCCAGTCAGTTATCTGATTTGCGTAAGGTGATGTTATCTCGGGTCCTCATTACTATTGCTGCAATTCTAAACAGAATCGTAAGTTTCGTAACTTGTTCTCGTAAAATAAGAACTTATGAATAGATTAACAATTCTATGCAATCAATATCATATGTTGTACAATTACGTAAATATCTATGATTTCATGTAATTTACGACATTTACAAGTGATTGTATGATATATGACATTGCATAGAATTGTAAATCTACTCACAAGTCCTTACGAATTTTACGAGAACAAGTTACGAGACTTACAATTCTGCTTAGAATTGCAGTATAACTCTCTGCGTATAATGTTGGATCCGTGAGACTTGAATATCCGATCGCTCAGCAACTTTCGTAAAGGGCTCGGGAAAACTTCAAAAACTATTTTTTAAATTAAGTTCTACTACAATATCAATGATAATTATATACATGTTATTACTATTTCACTGGAAAAAGATATCAAAAATAATTATGATTTTAGTTACAATAACCATCTTTTTCTCTCAGTTTAGCTCAGGCTTTCCTATAACACTGCTCAAAAATATGCTCAAAAATATTGATTTTCAACAAAATTATAGTAGTTCAAAGTTATCTGGGTCTGACAGACTCAGATTGTACGTCCCAAAAAATATAAATTATACCTGAAGGGTTAAGATGTTAATTATTAAAATAATCCTTGTTAATAAACTTCTGATCACTACGCTACATTACATGATTCATCGGAACCTTGTAATATTATCACATGAAACCAAATAATTGATTGAAATTAACCTAATCAGGATTACAAGATCAATTTCTAGTCGGTAAATATCTTCCGTCGTTCAATCACCTTTCGGTGGCAAGGGAAACTGAGTCCCGACGCGAAATCACGCGGTGATTTCAGACACGAGAAGGGCGACCTCGCGTAGTCACCCGTCGGATGTGACGTCGCTTATCACGCTGCCTCGATTCGGCTTCGAGGTCGAACACGACGAGACTCGTGGCCTGTTAATGCGGCATATCTAGGCGGCACTGACATTCCGAGGTTTCATGGAAACGCGTCGAGCATCGGCATTCTAAACGCCGACACGGGAAAATCGCGATGGGGACTCCGCGCGAGAGACCGCCGTTACCGTTGCTCGGATTTTGCGAGACGCACCTCCGCTCAATTATTAGCTTACACTTGCAATTCAATGAGCTGATTAATTACGCAATTTGCATGAGCTATTTCATTAGCTCGACTACTCCCGGCCGGTCCGTAGAGACCTTCGTGGCTATTTAAATCGGGACGAATAACGCGAAGGCGGGGGTGTAATGCGAGCTCACCTTGGAACTTTTAGCGCGACGTTAATCTCTTATCGTTGCAGCTTAATCCCATTCGTGAACACGAGAGAAAGAGAGGGGGGGAAGGGGTGGTGGCGATGCGTCGTCGCTGCAGTAAAATAATTTCGACTCATCGAAATTATTTCGCACGTTTTGCCGCACGTAAAGTTGGATCGGACTTGAATTTCCGGCGCTCCATTCTCACCCACGCAGAATCGAACCCCGACTCCTTATCTCAGCTGGTCGTCTGCAGTGAGTGAAATACTTGAGCGTAAACAGAAGCTGTGGGAACACTCTACCTTTTGTCGACGTCCGGCGCAAAAGTTGGCGAAAGGACGAAGTTAAAACGAGGCCGCATAACATTGTCCGAGCGTTATCTCTTTATGCGGCGCGGTAACCGCGTTACACGTAACGACCAACCGTTCGAAAACACCTTGAACCCTTACGAGGTATAACTGCAGGAAGAGAGAGGACATAAAGTCGAAGGAAAGTTGCGAGACCGGGTCGCGCGCTATCGGGGAGGATCTTCTTCTAGGAGGAGACGGCGCTGCCACGCGAACGTCGACAAATCCGTCGCGTTAACGCGAGTGATTGGCGTGACCGTAACCCCTTCGGTAGAACCGCGGAAAAAGGCGGCACGGCGAGAGCTCCTCGTATATCTCTCTCGAGTTTGAAGCAGCCTCTAAAAATACCGGGCTTCGAGGCGGGGCGGCCCGGCATCGAGGTCGTCACGGACGAACGGACCGTTCGCGATCGAAGAGAGCGCGGGAAAAACGCTGAGACCGTCCGAACGACGTTTATCGGGAGACGACGCGCGAGGTGTGGGTGGTGGTGACTCGGTGGAAACGGGTTGGTCGCGCCGGTGAAGTTATTGGAAGCGGCGTTTCCTCGCCGGGAGATCGTCGTTGCACCGACAGGGACGCTCGCGCTCGCTGGAAAAATCGCCAAGGTTACCCCTGAGATTATCCCCGAAGGAGAACCGCTTTTCGTTTCCTATCTCTACGCGCGCGCCACTCGCTATTCGCAATCGAGTCGTGAAACGAGGTGCTATTGTATCGCGATGCTCGTCGGGGCTCTTGGGTCTCTGCAGGGCGGAGGAACGGAGACGACTCGAGAGTGATAATTAACGCCAAGTCTCTGCTACGTTTCACTTAACAGTAAAGTATATTATAGGATATGCAAATACGCGTATGAAAGCCTCTACGGATATCTTGGAGCGAAAATTCACTCGAAGAGTGGAGTGATCACGGAGTCACTCGAGGCCGAGTGATTGTTCGCTCGTGTAAAGCGACTTCCGCGCTCTGAATATGTTCACTCGAAACTGAAAAGTGAGGTCGGTTGTACTTCACAGGAATGTGTTTGCTCCAATCGATCGAAACGTTCGCTCAAACGGCGAGCCAGAATCCCCTCTGAGTTTGAGTGGAACATTCACTCTTGCGATTTCGAGTGCCAGTGTTTTCGCTATCATATCGAGTGAAAGTACTGTCACTTTTTTCACTCGTTTCGAGTGAGATTCCACTGCAGAAAGTTCGGAGAGAGGACACGTGGAGGAGTCACGAATAGGTGGATATGCGAGAAGCGAATCTCCAATTGGAGAAGAATACTTCTCTCGTATTCGTATCTGGGTGAATTATAGTAACAGTTCGCCTCGATTGAGCGAATAATCCTCTCAATATCCTGTAAGTAATTGGTTGCAATCGCGAGATAGAATTATCTTGTCGAGATAGACGCGCCGAGCGAGCGAGACTCGCGATTCGCGACTATTTTAACCAGAGGATTATTATCCGCCTAATTTCGCTCGCGAATGTTCAAGCGCGCCAGGATAAATCGCAAGCGGAACATCGAGTTTCATCCGACAACTGTCTCGAATCTGATGGATCCAACATTACCACTGACGGAAATGCTCCCCACCTTAGCACGCAGGTGTCGGTGCATTATTCATTCGTCCATTCAAAATTAACCGCGACGCCACGCGAGAGAGAGAGAGAGAGAGCCCGTACTCGAAATTGACACGGCAACGAAGCACGATCCCGCGAAATTTAGTGGCGCTCGCGAAAATACATCGTTAACGCTCGACATCGCTATTAATGGCGATCGATGTTTCGTGCGCCTCTCTCTCGAAAGAGAGAGAATCCTCTCCTCCTTGCCAAAAATTCTCGTCGTGTGTCTGTTGCAACGGTGCCGGTTGGTTGTTCGACGACGTACTCTCGACTGTGTATTTATAGCAACGCGTACGGTTTATTCCGGTGCTTATCGTGTTTGGCGATACTTCAACGTGGGCAACTTCGAGGCGGCATTCCTCCTCTCATTGACGTATCGCGCCGTTACCGCCCGCGATCAATGTCGAGACTCGCCATTGTCACGAACGGTCGGTCAGTTTCGTGCGAGGAGGCATTTCGTACGCACGGTCGTTTGCATAAAGGTCGCGACACTTTCTTTGCGCAAATTTCAACGATATTCGCGGTTCTTCTTTTTGTAAATTACTTGTGTACACTTGAGTCATATTAAAAAATTTGACAGCTCAAGGGTTGTCTGGTTTTTTTTTTGTAAGTTTTAGAATTTATCCGATCTTATCCAATGAGAAAATTCTTTTGTTGGAAAATAAATTGCACAAAAGGACAAAAATTTGTTCATTAGACAAGAAGAATTGGTTCCTAAGCTTACGAACAAAAGCCAGACAATCCTTCCGACCACGAGTGTACAGAAGTTCATACAGTTCCGTTAAATCCGGGTGTTCAAGAACTTGTCCAAAACAAACTCAAGTAGAAAGAATGACATCTACCTAGCCAGCGGCTGGCCAGCAATTTTGGTCAGACTAAGTCTAACTAGTTTCTGGCCAGTTAGACGACGCCTGCTTCGTCAGTGAAACAAGACGGTGAAATTAGTCAGTTTCTAAGCCAGCTTTTTTTGCACAAACTTGTGTCAAGCACTTTTCATCATTCAATTCTACACGATAAACTATTATATTTCACTGCTCAATATAAAAGTAACATGAATTTCATGTTTCAGAAGGTCTTTTTTCACGTGCAAATTCATTAGATGCTTGCAGCCTTATTTTTAATTATCATTTTTTCCTGCTTTGTTTCTGACCAAGAAACAAGGCAAGTATTTTTCGAGTTTTAAAAACTGCCGAGCATTTACTTGTCATTTTTATTGCCTAGTTTCTGGCTAAGAGATATCGGCCGGTCCGATTTTGTATAGTTATCGTCTGATAAATTCTAACCGATAAAAACTGGCCAATTTCTGGTCGATGAGCAGTTTTTCCTGGAAACTGTTCTACTTGGAAAGTGTCGCAATCTTTATGTGAACAATTGTACGCGGCGGGAATGGCGACGACTACGCGGAATTGATACATTAGGGTGAGTCAAGGTGATTAGAATCCCGCTGATAACATGCGCGCCAAGTAGCATCGCTTTCGGAGGTGACACGTTCCGTTATGCGCGCGACTTTTGCAGGTGACACGGCGCAAATTGGCGATCGCGGTCGCAACGGTCGTGCCAGAAATCAGCGGGTAGTTGCGACGAGCGTCTAGATGCGTGGGACGCGAATTTCTCTCCGTCCAGGAGAGGTTCGTTCTCCGCGACATGAAGCGAATCGCGTGTTGCGAACGAATAGACGGTGGATCTGAAATTGGAAGCGATTCAACTCATTAGTGGAGTCAACGATTCCGTCGTCTCGATTATTCAACAAGGAAATAGTCGTGACTGTCCCTGTCCGACGACGACAGGCGCCGAGAACTGTACGTTTTGCAAAATAGCTCGAAATAAAAGAATAAAATATCTTTTTACGTGTCTAGACGCGGCTCCTCGTGGAAATAGCTTTCTCAAGCTAAATCTGGGTCTTCCATTCTAAATACCGACCGAATACCGTCCAAGCCGTATAATATTGTGAAAGATTGCGCCGGGGAGAAAGAGGGGGAAGGTCATATCACGAGTGACGAGGACTAGGGAGACGATATCACGAGTGACGTATGACCGTCGATTTGTTTCAAAGTGTTCGCATTTTTGCGGAATGTGAGACTGGTCGTAAATTCGGAAAAAACTGCGAGTGCAGCGATTTGAACGGCGCGCCAGTCGAATAATCAGCTGAGATATTTTTTTCCGCGCAACCTCGACGATACTCGAGAGTTCCTCTTATTTTAAGCCGAATCACGTGTCCCGAGCTCCTCGGAATCGGAGAGAGTGACTTGTAATGTTTTCTCGCGAGTTTGGCTCTTACGTCCATCGAGACGATTACGAGAATCGTGATTTAATGAGATACCGCGACGCCGATTCCGGATTATTTCGATTCCGCGAATACCGCCACTTGGCCGTGCTTCCTTGTGGCGCTGCGCGTCTTTTCTTAAATCGATATGACGCGCTATTCCGGCGTCGTGCGATAATGTATGAGATGCGTAATTAAAACGAATGGATATGGAACGGCGGCTATATTTGCGGTTTCCGCGGAGTGTAACGACCAGTCTTTCTCTCTCCTCTCGGTTTTCAGGAAACTTCGCTCAATTAACGGCAAATACGATTACGTGCCCTTATTGCGTCACCTTATTGCGTCAGATCGCGTCATAAAGAGAAGAAACGGAAACGCGTAATAAAAAAGCCGCAGGGCTGTCGCGATGTATCAGATACGCGCGAATTCTCGCCTATCCAGCTCGGACGCGATTGATGTTGTTAGCCGATATCTCGCATCGCGTCTGATATCGTCAGACGAGAGCAGTTAATATTATTTTCCTCCCAGGATTTATTTACACTTAACTCGATTAAATCAATTAAGCGGCGTCAATCCGCGCGCGAACATGAAATTCGCAAAATCGCCAATGTGAGTGCACTCGGCGCTACTTTAAGCGTCGCACGCGTCTTGAAATTTGAAGCTTTATTTACAATATTAACTTGAAAAGACACACACACACAGAGAGATTATATCGTTATCATTACATTGTCGTTGCGCAGACATAGTACATACACAAAAAAGCTGCGCAACATAACGTCATATGACATTATCGTTGAAAGTTACAGAATTAATAGGCAGGAAAACAGACTGTCAGTAAAATCGATCTTACTAAGAAATTTAGCAAATTTTGCTAGAAACATAGTAGATTTCGCTAGAAACAGCAAAAGCACAGATGCTCTCCCAGATATTCCCAGACAGTAGCGTAACCGAGGGGGGGCTGAGGGGCCTGCAGAAATTAATTTTCTGGGTTACGCGAAGTGTGAGAAAAATTTTTTCGAATGATTTTTTTTTGCTCGTCAAAAATAAGAAGTACAGCCCCCCCCCCCTTTTTTCTGGCTACGCCACTGTTCCCAGATACAGCATAGATTCTGACCAATATAGCCGAATTGATCCCAAAATTGATTATATCAGTACGACACCAATTGGGGATCCCGTTCTTGTCAAACATGAGTTGCCCCCTGGGATCGAAACAGAAATGCTATGGGAGTTCGCGCGTTTTTTCAGTCGATAATGTCGGTATTCTTACGGTGTCAAACTGGTGATCCCATTTTTACACCAACCATTGTATTCGATAGAATAAAATATCAAGGAGTAAAACAGCAGTTTTAAAGCATTTTGAGCATTTTACGGAATAATGAAACTATTTGGAAAAAGTTAATATTGTTTTATTCCGTTCTAATGTAGAATGTGAAGACCAGAAAAGATATCGAGAAAATTTGGGGTTTTTCCTGACTTAGGATTATATTTGAAACATTACGCTTCTAACCAGAGCTCACAATTATTTTGGGAGATCGGCCTGGATCCTAATTAGATCCCAAGAAACTTTCCATGCAGACAGTGCTATTGTACATATCCAATACGTATTCGCGACTGCAATTTCCGAGCGAGACGCTTTGCAATTAAATTTACAAGCGCTTTCGTCGCTTCGCCTTACCGCTTCGCGAATATCGATCGACTTCTTTCATGGCCGTAAATCCACGCGCGGAAGTGACATCGCCGATTTCGAGAGCGGCTACCGCGGCACACATGTATTTACGAAGGCACATAATCGACCACACGCACGTACACATGCACGCACACATACCGCCCATCTTTCCTCCTTCTTCCTGTCTCTCTCTCTCTATGTGTCTATCTTTCTCTCTCTCTCTTTCTTATTCTCTTTCTCTGTTCAATTCCTGATCGCGTAACGCGATTTACCGACCAGTGAATCGATCCGGGCATATTAGCATTTAAAATATGACGCTGGTGACGCAGGCCGTACCCGTTGAGATACGCACATACATAGAGTATATACGCGCGTTATATACCGGTCGTACCAGTCGGACGGCGATGGGGAGAGAGGCATCCGGAGTCAGGCGTAACGCCAGAAACTGGAACGACCAGTTATTCGACTTGCGGAGCGTCTCTCGACGCAAACTTTCCTCCCTCTCAGTCTCCTCCCTCCCTCTCTCTCTCTCTCTCTCTCTCTCTCTCT
>NW_022639619.1:216058-226990 GCF_010583005.1 Odontomachus brunneus | reverse complement strand
TCTCTCTCTCTCTCTCTCTCTCTCTCTCTCTCTCTCTCTCTCTCTCTCTCTCTCTCTTTCTCTCTCAATCCCTCTGTATATCTCTTCTGAGAAACAAGTTCGCGTTTGTCATGTTTCTTTTTCCT
The DNA here is from genome assembly GCF_010583005.1 of Odontomachus brunneus. Lineage (NCBI taxonomy): Eukaryota > Metazoa > Arthropoda > Insecta > Hymenoptera > Formicidae > Odontomachus > Odontomachus brunneus. The sequence continues at coordinate 226,865 of NW_022639619.1, read as the reverse complement.
TCTCTCTCTTTCTCTCTTCCACTATAACGCGATTCCCGAAGACATCGCCGGTCTATACATCGGCCCGTACATTCTTAACCGTGCAAGCGTAACTCCGGTTTGGATCCTTGAGCGATTTGTTATTGAGTCACCAAGTCCGCCTCCCGCCCGGAATTGCTCCACTTCCACGGACGTAAACCAGATCTGCCCGGGTTTAGTTGACGAAGCGATTAAAGCGTAGGAAACTGATGAAGAGTCGCGCGTGCCGAGGAGAGTTGGGTCAGAAATTTCGCGGTCGGCCGTTAGCAACTTTTCCAAAGAGTCGTCCCGCGCAAATCAGCCCGGAGCAACGACCTACCGAGTCGAGACGCAGTGAACGTCACACTTGACAGCTCGTCAAACTACCGCCCGTCGTGATCGTCGAAATGTTGCTAAAGTTGCTGGGCGACACTGTCGCAATTTCGCCGTTCGATAGGACCGAAATTGGGGAAACTGCGCGAGATCGTCCACCCTACACCCCTTAATCCGTCCTTCAGCCGTCCCTTCCTACCTCTCTCTCGTCCTCAGCCGGCGGCGGACGCGACCAGCGCTTAGGAAAGGAGCTCGGGACGCGTTCAGAATCCGGAATTTGTTCGCACAACCCTCGCGGTGAAGGCGCCCGGCCGGCGGGAGGGACAGGTCTGGGTTGTCAGGGGGATCGAAGGGCCGAGCGAGGGGGGGAGACACATGATGCCTAGCACGTTCTGGAGGAATGCCTGCGCGAGCATCGCTCTAGGCGCGGCGTGCGGAATACCAAATGGTGTTTCCCGGCTTCTCGGGAAGCCTGGCGCGCGTTTCGCGCCTCCCAGCGACGTCTGACGGGAGCGTCCTGAGCGCACAGCGCACTCACATCGCGCACCTGCCGTCCGTCCGATGAATTTCACGGGAGATATCGGGATTACCCTCGCCTGCGCCGGTGCAGGAAGTGTCTTCCGCCGGACGTGAGCGTTAAAAGTGAAGACGCGTGTGTCGCGCCACGGCGAAGTTAATTCTCGTGTGGCGGGTCCACGCTGTGCGAGACGAATTAGCCCTTTAACCGCGGATGTCGTTTGTACACGCGCTCGGCGCCGATTGAGACATTCGCGCTGAACGTTTCCGCGAGTATTACCGATCCGCGGGTGTTTCGCGCGCCGTTGATTTATGAACGTCGTTATTTCAGGCTGATTAGCATGGAAATAATATATCAGACTGTGTACGCAGTCGTGTGCTCTGGCGCGTTGCGCATCAATGATTTAGAAAAAGATCTCTCTCCCTCTCTCTCGCGCGCGCGCGCAGCGAGAGATCGAACTGTCTCCCGCGGTTTAACGAAAACGAGAAGGTAGTAATTACCACGACGCGATAATCACAAGTTTCTCCAGAGACGACGTTTCTCCAGCCTCGCCGTTTTATCGCGGAATTCCAATTTCAAGCGGCCGTATGTAACGTTCTCCCCGACGAAGAGGTTAAAGGGTCCGTCATGCACCGTTCGACTATTCGTCTTCTTTCTCTCTCTCTCTCTTTCAGTGTGTATGTCTCTCTCCCCCGATCGGTCGGCCGCTCCAGATAGCCGCGACCTTTGCCACGCTTCGTGACAATGTTTAGATGGACGAGGTGCAGCGCAAATTACAGTCCGCGGCGCGCGGCCGGCCGCGTTACGCCGGCGTAATTGGAGTGCGAGCGCACGGCGAGTGCCGGCGCGGCGATGCTATCGTTTTCGAGTAAATTAATCCTGAAACGTAACACCCCTGCCCCGCGTACCAATTAACGTAACGGCGCTCCTTATCGGCGCGGCCCGATCTTTAATTTGTAAGAAAACGGCCGACGAGCTGCGCGCGGCGCAGCGCGCTCGTTGTTGTCGAGGAGCCGGGATGCGCGCGCTCTTCATTTCAATGAACAGGAAAGCGCGCGGCGCGAATTTCGCGTGCACGATCGATGGTAACAGCGACGGCACGCCACGTTGTTTCGCGTCGGTGGAAGTGCGCTCGCGGCGGAGTTTCTAATCGTTCACCTCGAATCGGCGAAATTTCGATTCTCCCCGTTCGCGAAGAAAAAGAGGTTAGCTGCAACAAGAATCGGATTAGTAACCCTCACCAAGTGATTCACGCCGATTTTCATATTTCGCTAGATACTTGGTCGGTACAACCAAATCTGTTTTCTATGTGTGATTAGCTGCGACAGTGAAATCTTTTTTTTTTAGTGTTACGAATGATAATGGTCCTTTTTATTGGTCAAATTCGCGCGAATCGATGTCGTATCATTAGACCAGCGTTCGCCCTTTGGATTGCGGATCCTCAATCGTGTGCTTCGGCGCTTCGTGTCAAAGTTCCTCGGCCCGAAGAATGCGGAGGAGGCCCGCCTGACATTCGACTATTAATGCTTCCAATTGGACTACTTAGTGTAATTCCGCGGGTGGAACAAGTATGACAGTTTAATGAACGTCATTAGGGTCTTAAATGCGTTCTTGTTCGTGGGATTTAATGTCTTCGAGAACCGACCGCGAGGAGGACCGGTACGTCCTTTGGTCACGGAAGCGGTATATCTGTGCCGGTTGGTAAACCGAGCGAGCTTATCTGTCTCGCTTTCGTGCACGGATCCTGCACTTTTATCATGTCGCGCTATGATAGACGAGCCTCTCTTCAGGTTTCCAGAACGCGACGCCGTTTCCAGGTAACTCGCCGGAAGGTCGCGATTGTCTCACGTGACGTGATATCGCGGATGCTCTCGTATGAAAATAGTCGGCGCTGTCGCGGTACGTGACTATGCGAGAGACTCGATCGCGATGGCACGCAAAAAAAAAAAAGAGAGAGAGAGAGGCTCGGAAATACGGCCAGGCGTGCGAACAATGGCATTTTTCCACTGTAAATTATCAGACGCATTCTGTGCGAAAGATAAATGCGCGGATTCCGGGGAATTCTCCTCACCTACTTTTTTTCATGACATTAACGTAGCATCTGCAGAAGACAAATTAAATCTTGCAGATCGCCCTGATAGGATACAGCGGTGATGTCTCTGTACACGTATAGGTTCAGGTCGCGAACACGGGGTGACAAAGCGAGCAGAAGTAAACTGTAAGTGACGTATATACGTCCGTAACATTTCGCTACGAGCAATCGATGTTCCGTTTAGGATCGCGCTTGGCACACGAAGTCCGATATAAACGCCACGAAAGTTACGGACAATATTCTCGCGGAGTGCATTATAGATGAAACTGTGTGGAAAGTTCGCTCACTAGCGACACGGGCAGGGGAGCAGAGGAAGGGGGAGGGACAGGAGGAGAGAGAGAGAGAGAGAGAGAGAGAGTTGAGCAGTGCGAGAGACCAACGTAAATTATAAGACGAGTTTTATTGTCGGGCCGAACAAGGTACTCCATCGTGACATAGATACGCGTTAACGCGCCGCTTGATCTCAGAAACTCGCGAACTCGTGACTCTAACCTCCATCCTCTCGGCTCAAGGACATCTACGCGAGCCTGCCTATTTTGCAACGCTCGTGTGTCTGCGGAAACATAAACCTCTTTTCGTGACTCATGCCACGGCGGCGGCAGTCTCGCGTGCGTGTTAAAAAAAAATAGCGCGCGCAACTGGCATATTTCTTTCTCTTTATCGCAAGAATGAATTTCATCCGGCGGACAAGAGAGGGAGAGAGAAAAAGAGGGAGAACTGTAAGAGAGACCTCTCGTGCGCGAGCAAAAAGATTCAGACGAGCTGTCGTCTATGTACAACAGGTAGACGTTAGGCGACCCGTTACGTAAGATCCGCGAAAGTGCGGCTCTTTATAGCGACTATAAGAATGACGATCGACTTGGCGGACCTGTCTTTTACTCCCTCTGTCTTTCTTTCTCTCTTTTATAGGCTCGACGAGTTTTCAAACTCTTTTCTGAGGCGCGTTCGAGAGACTCGTATCGCGTTTCGCAAGGACATTCATTTGTACTGTCATTATGATATCCCGAATGCAAGTCGCCATAACTTGTGGACGCCGTTGTTACGATTAAAGTTTGCGCAGTGCACGAAGTCGCGGTAAAGAATTCGTAATCTTTCAGCGATTAAACTTTACGTATTGCATAACTTAGAAAACGTCGGAGATTGTTTCTCTTATGTGAAGTCGTTCAAAAATAAGAAAATTAACAAAGTATTCTCTCGTTTCAAGTGTTTGTTAACTCTCCGTGTGGGATTCGTTGGTCATTCCTGGACAATACACGGAAAAAAAAGTCTGATTGGATTAACCAAATATCTCGTAAAATATGAACGAACCAGAAATCCGGTTGAAATTACTAAAATCCTGTTCTAGTCCGTAATTAGCAAGATTTCCGGTTAACTTGAACAATTGCAGGTTCTGGTTAACCATAAATCTTGTTAATTTAAAAGTTGCAAATTCTAATTAATCAGAAATCTTATTGAACAGACTTGTGATTATACTTCAACCTAGGATTTTCGGTTCGTTCATATTTCATCAGAAATCTGACTAATCCAACCAAACGTTTTGCCGTGTAGAGTTATTTAACTGCTCCTATAAAAAATGATCCACGAATCACGGATAAAGCTAATTAAACCAAAGTCGACATACCAGAACCGTCTGTGTAACTCTCGTGTTAGGTGTGGGTATAAGTCCAACGTCGCTCGAGGATCAGTCCGTGTATGTACACGTAGACCTTACCAGCGCGCCGTTCTGCCTTGGTCCGCTATTATTACGTTTCCTCGCGACAACGTAACGATCTAATAAACCGGTCCCCTTCGGATCCTCGCGATCTCGCCGGGCCGGAATCTCGAGGCGGAGATATTCCAGGCGGGGAGCGTATCGGGCGTGTAACGTCGGGACGAGAGTGAAGATCGCGCAGAGGTCAGGCACGGGGACCGCTTTCATCGTGCGGCACGAACACGTTGCGGTCCGCTTCTTCTTCTCTGGGCCTTCTCTCCCCCCCCTCCCTCTCGCGTTCCCCTTCTCCCTCCTCAGCCCCAGTCTTCCCCTGCTACTCCTCCCTCTACGCGGCTCCTCTCCCCGCTCGTCGACTCGCTCTCTGTCTCTTCCTCGTCCACTTTTTCCTCCTACCTCCACCGCACCCCTCGACCCCTCGCCCTCCGCCCTTCCTCGCACGACGGATACACGCCGTAGTTATGCGTTACACATACAGGGGGACTGCATAATACATAACGACCGACGTAGGTAGGTAGGCGCTACATGGTCAGGTAAATGGGAGCTCGAACCTGTCGAACTAGTTTTTCTTCTCCGCCTCCTCCTTCGTCTTCGACCGGTGGTTCCCTTCTTCGTGCCCCCGCTACCTCTGCCCATCGACCACCACTACTACCTCCTTTTTCTCCTCCTGTTCCTCCTCTTCCTCCTCCTCCTCTTCCTCCTCCTTCTTCTCCTCCGAACCGATGATCGACCATCGCCATCGGCATCGACCATCACCCTCTGCCCACAGCTCTTCGTGACCGGAGGGCGGGAAGGGCCCGAGGGAGGGAAAGGGATTTAGCTCGAACCGCGAGATTTGTGTTCAGGGACGTACTTCCCGTCGAGAACCGCGTGTCATCGTTGGATACTGGATGCACGGCGAGCGAAACATTGTCGATCGTGTATTTTGCAGCGACGTCGAGCGCGATGCGTTCTCCAATATGCAGGCGTCGTAGAGAGGAGGAATTTCTAATGCGGCCGTAGACCTTTACTCACGGGCAATTCGCGAATATTCATCAAGAGATATCTCTACTGGCGAGATACTCGATACAATTGCAAGTGTGTGTATATTCGCGGCGGGATCCCACGTACAGTAGAATCAGCGCATTATTTTCTATGCGTTACGAGATACCGCAAAAGAAGTTTGAGAGAGAGAGAGAGAGAGAGAGCGAGAAGCCACGACTAAGTGTGACACGAGTTAATTAGTCGGCGTGAGCACGGCTTAAGCGCGGCGTAATGAAGCCGCGAAGGGGTAGAAGATCGTGACCAACTTCCGGGGAACTTTGTTGTCGGTGCGGGTTTATTCGCGCGCGTCAGGCTGCGGCTGACGGTAACTTTGCGCGAAAGAGAACGGGAGAGAGAGAGAGAGACAGAGAGAAGACCGTCGGCAAAGGGCCTGCACGAATTTCGATTACCTACGCCTCGTAATTTCGTCCGTTCTGTTCCATTCCACGCTACCTGACTCAAGAGAAAGACCGTTCCCGCCAGTTTTCCCGACCAACTGGTCGACCGACCGACCGACCGACCGACCGACCGACCGACCAACCAACCAGCCATCCGGCCCTGAAGGGCACCGCGTGTTCTTCTTGCACCGCGCAGCTTGCCCAACAACACACACAGAACGACCCCCTTTTCCGCTTATGAACACGCGCGACACGAATGCTCGCGCGCGAGCGCCGCGCTGGACAAAGCGCACCAGAACTCGACTGTGTGCTCGCGTGTTTGTGGTGCGCGCGATCCGACGTTTCCTCTCCTTTGTGCGGCGCTAGCGCTCCTTATTTGGTTCTCCGTCCCTCTTCGAGTTTAACCCCTTCGCGTCTCAAAGCGAGCTCTTTCTCTCTCTGAAGCCTCTCCTTCTCTTCCCCCCCGGCCTTCGTTATTCCTCGCATTCAGCGGACGCGCAAGCTGCACTTGAAATTCTAGTAGAACAACTGGGTGGCTCTCGCGAGGTAGTGAAAGGAAGGAAGGCTCGAGGGGAAGGAAGGGAGCGAGGGAGCTTCTCGTTTTGTTCGCGGAGGTCGGACATTCTGTGATACTCGTCGAGCGGCGAGGAGGAATCGTTGAGCAGGATTACTCGGTGAGGTCGGGTCTCGACGATCGGCTCTGCTTTATCGATATGCAGAACGCAAAGTTCATGTCGCTCCAACCAGTCCGCCAAAGTGCACTGCACACCACATCCAATATAAGCGACAGCGCTCGAAAAAAGGAAGATGAAAGAAAAAAAATATACATGTTTCGCGTTCGCGCGATATTACGTCGCGGGAGAAAGCGCACGCATGAGCCGTGGAACCATAAAGCAATTTCTTCGTGATATCCCAAGAGAGAGAGAGAGAGAGAGAGAGAGAGAGAGAGAGAGAGAGAGAGAGAGACATGTTTATTGGCGCTCTGGGACATGTCGCCTCAAGCGCATAGATCAGCATGCAATGTGTAGTAGCTGTACAAATGTAACAGGAAAGGAATTAAAAAAATATGCATACGGAAAAAAAGATAAAGAGAAGAAACAAAAAATAGACAATATATATACGTATGAAAGTAAATAAAAACGTATTATACGTACAAGAAAAAGAACAAATATAAGTACAAAAGTGTATCTGCAAAAATAATCTTTATATGGAGTCGACTTTACGCGTTGATATTCAAACAAATACGAGAGAGAGAGAGAAAAAAAAGAGACGCCGTTAGAAAGTTTAGGTAACCGCGGCGTGGCGGTGTGTGTGTGTGTGTATGTGTGTGGAGGCCGCGCGCGTTACATACATTATTACGCCGGTCTGCTACGCGTCGTTTACACGGCGAATAGCCCGCGCGTAACGGTAAAGCTCGAAACGAAACGCGTCTCGCTCGGTGCGCTCGTCGTTTCTTGCCCATTGTGTGCACGCGCTGTTATCGCGACCTCCTTATCTTTCGCGCGCGCGTGCGCGCGTCTCGCGAACGTTAATTAATATTGGTTATTACTTTTAGTTCTCTCACGCGCGATGGTCGGCGTCGCGGCATCTGTGTCTCCTTGCGGGTCCATCTCGTCAGTCTCGCGCTCTTCGCAGGAGATTCGAGCCTCTCCTTTATTCCCTCACCTACCATCCTCACCTTGGCCTTTTACCGACTGCTTTTTGCACGTCGCCGCGTCATTTATCGCTTGTTATGCGAATATACGCGCTGGCGCTCGCGTCTACGTGGCGCACGATGCCTCTCCGACGGCGAATTAGTTTTCAATTTCGCTCGGCTAACGAGCCAATGAGTCGGTACGGTCTCTGCCATTTGATATCCGACATGTGCAAGCAAGCAGGCAAGCCGCTTGTACCGGCCTCGGTGCGTTATTTATTCCCTTTCATCCGTGTGATTATATGTGAAAAAATTTCCGGGGCTAGAGAGACAAAGATCGACATTTTTTCCGATGATCCCTGGGAAAATGCGATTCTGCGCGATATTATGAAGATCGCGACGGGACAGCTTTCGGCGTGTTTCTTTTGAGGTCAGATTTTCGTCTTGCCGAGCGGTTTATTTCGTTCTGGTATCCGCGAAAAATTCCGTGAAAAATTAGACTTTGTCGCTTGTGACCACGCGGCTGGACGTCGGTATTTACCAGCGGAACAATCGGGACCTGTTTCCATTGTTCTGGCCGACAACTATGACAGATGGTACCCTTTTCCTCCCGTCCGGCGATGATCTCACACCCGTTAGTCCTTCAACTCTGAGCGAATATCGAACATTTCGCAGAGGGATTTCGCTCGTTTGCCGAATTAATTCGACACGAACTCTGCCGCAAAGACGACACATACCGGATGTCCAACATTGCCAAGGAAAACATGGTCGAAAGGTGAAACCGTTTTCCTTCTTCTCTTTCTCTCTTTTTCTCCCCCTCACACACATACACACACACACACACACACACATATATACTCTCCACGTCGCTTGAAATAATTTTAATCGGAGGTCCCGGTAATATAATTAGCATCGTTTTAATTTTGCACGCGCGAAAATCAACGGCCATTACTAGAAATTCCGTCAACGGAAAAATTTCCAGCGCGCCGTGAAATAACTGAAATGTAACTCAAGATAGATGAAGCGACATCCGGTTGGCCGCTACGCGAAAGCCATCCATTCTCAAAAACTTCAGCAGGCGGGAACGCCTTTTATCGGTCTCTCGGTAATTAAGGGCGCGAGATGTCGAAGAATCGATATCCTGGAGGATATCTTCCTCTCCCTCTCTTTCTCTCTTAGCGCTTTCGGCGCAGCCCGGCACGATTTCAGGCTCGATGAACGCGGGCCTTTGTCCCATGCCGTTGGGCCTACCGCAATGATTTATGGGGAAACCAATCCCGCGATGACCCCCTTTCCAGAAATCACCGCCAAGGACGGTCGCAACTCTGTGCGCCAGAGCTAGATGATAAATGAGATAACGTAGCAACCGAGTTGTCGCGCGAGAATGGTTTACATGCTCGAGATATTTCTGTACACGTGTGTGACATCGCACAAACGACCTTATAAATATATATTAGTTGTATTAATTTAGAATTTTTTTATTTTGCATGAGACTCATTAGTGTTGAATAATCGCGCGCGTTTGTACTCTTCGTGTATGTGCGTGCGTGCGTGTTGGAGGGCATGTATGCAAGATGAAAAAGTTATTTTCGTTTCGCGCGCGGCGATTATACACGGATGATCTTCTTATAAACAGCTTCATATTTGTACGGCTCTATTTGCATCCCGGTGAATACGTAAGCAGGTATTTGCCGGTGTAAATGTTAACTAGGTGTCCGCGGCATTCGCAACCGCGCCGAACAAACGACCGCATTAAGTCTCGTCGATTTATCGACGTTGAAGCCCGAGTGATCGCCCCGCTCGCCCGCGGCCAAAGGGTAGACAGGAGGAAGAAAAAAAAAATCGCCGCTACCGAGTAATGGCGAGTGCTGAACCAACGTTTACCTCCCGCGTTCTATCTTTAGACGTTGCGTCAAGGCCGATTCGATATTCTCAAGTGGACGATTTGTTTCCTCGCGTAATAACAGGCCGCTCCGCGAACTCGGCCGCGAAGTTCGGATTCTCGTCGAATTCGATGACGACGTTTGCAGAGGGAAGAGGATGTATACGTGCGGCTACTTCCCGCGTGTCGAGCGGGAGCGATAGCGTTAATTCGGACGAGCCAGGCGCTCATCAACGCCGACTGGCCCTTTTCGTTCCCCGCGATGGGCGAGTTTCAAGGTCGCGGAAGATTCGCTCCGCCGCCCCTTGGAGAGCTTCTTTCGGGCGTCACGCGCGCGCGAGATGAACCGGCTGTCGGGAAGTTTCAAATCGGATTTCCAAATTGGCAGGCTCCCTCCTCTCTCTTTTCGATGACTTGAGAACTTGTTCGTTCCATCCCGTTTGATCCTCTCCTCCGTTCTTCTCTCCTTTCCCTGCTCGCTGGCGCGCGCGCACGCGAAGAGGGAATCCGTTGAAAATAGAAAGCCGTGAGCCGAAGACACCGGAGACGACGTCCGATAAAAAGCAGCATTGACTCACCCGAGACCAGAAAGAGAGAAAGAGAGACAGAGAGAGAAAGAGAAGAAGAAGAAGCAGCTCAGTTATTCGAGACGGTAAAGGGCGGACGGATCTTGCGAGGCGGTTAAAACGCAGCTCGTCGCCGGAACCAGTCTCGAACATTACCCGCGCAATTGGTCATCCGTCCAAGTCGTGGATGGCCTCACCACGGTTATTTCTTCCGCTCGTCTCACTTGCGCCAAGCGAGCGCCGTCGTGCGTAAATTTGCACAGGCGCATCCGAGACCAGTGGCAGTCGCAGTATATCGTCGCGCAACGCGGTGTTAGCGTACGCACATGTTCATTAATCGTCGGCGAGTTCGCGAGCGCAGCTGGTCCCACACGGGGAAAAACGGCGTTTGAGCATCGTCGTATAATCGTCAGAGACTAATAACAATGAATTTCATCGCGAGAGAATATTTGTCCCGCCGTCGCGTCGATAACCCTTGTCTTCCTTTTCTCTTTCTCCTCTCTTTCTCTATTGATAACGCTTCTCACAATTTTTCCGTCTCTCCCATATTCGCGGACACGATAGCGCGGATAACGCTATCACGCTACGTCTCGTCCAGGAAGGTACATTTATATTTTCCCCGGTTCAGAGCGAATTCCAGACAGGTCAGAGCGGAGGAG
>NW_022639619.1:197254-215827 GCF_010583005.1 Odontomachus brunneus | reverse complement strand
GGGGGGGGGGGGGGGAGGACAGCAGCGGGTCCGATGACACCTGTGTCGCTCGCGAGAAAAGCCGAGATAAAACTCGAACGGCAGACTGAAGTATTTTCTCGCGCCTTTGTTGCGCGCCCGGGGGAAAATAACAGAGACCCGGGATCAGGTTTCTATCCAGGGGTGTGTCGAGCTCGGCGCATCTGGAGGAGGGTTAGCAGGTAGTAGGAACCATCGTGGAGGCAGGGGACTGCGAACCAGCCTCTGAGAAAAGGGGGTGGGACGGCAGGGGAAAGTGAGGGAAGGGAAGGCACGGGAGACACATGAATCCGACCACCCTCGTCCGTGGAATGTATCGCGTCATCGCGCTGAACCCTCCGGGGTTCTCCCCCTTCTTCCCTTCCTCCCACCCTCCTTCCGTCCTTCTCTCTCTCTCTCTCTCTCTGTCATTCCCCCCTCCCTACCACTCTTTTTCTCCTCTGCCTGCCACTTTTTTCGGAGTCGTCGCCCGGCGTTCCGCCCCTCGTGTCCCTTCGGCGTGCCATTGTATACGCAGCTTCGCTCCAGCCGGCGGCACAGCTGGGTCGTCGGACTCGTTCATTCGGGGGATTTCGTCTTTCGGCGTCGCTGCGATCGATTCCGCCCGGTCGGGACATTTAATTTTCTCGCGGCGGTCTATTCACGCATATAATCGCACACGTATACGCACACACGCACATATACACACGCGCACGCACAAGGTCTATCGAGACGCAACCTGTGACAACAGTTAAATTTCAAGAAGCAATTATAGCTCCGGCAGAGCAGCGTAATGGTGGAACTATTTGCAGAATAGTCTCTCACGGCGGTCCTCCCGTTTCTGCAATCTCGGGATTATATTCTCGGAATTAGAGGCGGATACGTGCTGTGCGTTATTTTATTAGGCGGCTATAAATGGGAGCGTATATATATTTACCTCTCGTAGAACGCCGCCGCTTTTACCCACCTCAAATTCGTCTCCCCGAATTCGCTATGTGAGATGTACCGTAATAACACCCCCGATTTCCTCGCGATTCCAAAGCCATCGCAGCGAAAAAAAAACACCTATTTTCGGCCGCCGAGAATATTACACGGATTACTGAGTTTTCTGATAACATTGACGATGAATCTCGCTTCCGAGGAGACGGACAGTCATACGGGCGCCAGCATCGTGCTCGACAACGTGCGTCGTGTGCACGCGTTTTTGTGTGTACGCAAACGCGAGATACCGCGAGCGGTCGGAATTATCGCGCGACTTCTGAGAAAACAATTCTTTTTTTCTCGCACCCGATTAAACCAGCAGGATGTGGGCCAAAGGTCGAGATCTGTCGCCGCGCACGATAAAACGAGCGTCTCTCCTTCGCGAATCGACGAAATGCCGGTCCTTTCTCTCTTCCCAGAGAGAGAGAGAGAAACCTCTTCAAACTCCGCGGTCTGGAAGTTCGTGTCTTTCGTCTTTCGCAAGTTCTCGAACGGACAATTTTGGCGGCTGACGGCCAGCCGCATGATGCGCGAGTCATTCTTCAGTGCAAACTGAAGAATCACCATTGCAATTACAATAATATCGGAAACGGCCAATCGAGAGCGCGCTTAGGACAACGTTTTATTCGCGCTGATCGCGGCGCGTTCGTTTGTCGCGAACGTCGTAATTCCGTAACACGCGCCGCGCTGCGATAAGGGTCAATTTACACATGCCGCTTTCGAGTGAGTAACTGGACGAGTACCGGTCATTTATAGACAGCTGACATATCCCGAGTCGAGCCGCTATCACCAGTAATGAAAGCCGCGGGCGCGTTAATTGCGCCGCGTCACACGTGGCAAGGCGATATAATTGAAGGTTTCTTCGCATCAATCGCCCCGTCGTAATATCGTGAACGTGTACTAATCAAATGTGTGTCATCGATGTGCGATGTGTGTGTGTGCGATGTGTGGAGATCGTGGAGAGCGCCTAGGAGTGCTTATAGGCACGGATACGAGCTTTCGATATTCGTCCCATATGTCACAGCGCACACGTCTTCATCGTGAATATTGTCTTCGTTGAAAGACGTGGTCTTTGATAGCCAATATCCCCCCATCACCGTCATTACTTATTCAACCCTAGAGAACTCTGAATATCAGACAGTTACGCAAACCTTAAACATAAGCGAATTTTACCCAACGCATTTTCATTCGTTCGTACTCCCGCGGAAACGATCAAGATTCAATGCGTTTCTTTTTAATCGGCATGGAAAACGCCGAGATATGTGAATCTATTAAGAGGATGCTGGAGTTGATGACGAACTCGAACAATGTCGATAATACAAAAACGATCGTCACTAACATAATCACGCTATCCTTTTCGTATTTCTTGTATATACAGAACTTACATGAATGTATGAATTGCTTTATTTTACCATATTCAATGGAAAACCTAATCATATATGTATAGAAATCTTTCTGCAAATTTTTTCGATATTTTTAAGCTTCCAAATGTAAATGCGAAAGTAGAGCAATGTTTATCAAAATTTTTCTGTTTGGAACATCCACAATTTCAACATATACAAGCTGCGGAACTTTTGGATTAGACAAATATTACTCTGACAGCTTGAGATTTTACATTAAAAATTTTTTGTTTGTTTTTGTCACATATCGAGCAATGCTCCTATTTATTTTTGCACGTAATTTTATTGCGTAAAAGTATTTGTAATTATGTGTAACCAGTACGACGTAAACTTTGCAGAAAAATATCAATGTTCTATCGATAAAGTTTTCAGCTTCAGCATCCCCTTAATATCTTTGTTATTCGATGAAGGTGAAGATAGTTACATTGGAAAAACAAAGCAGTTTTTCAGATCGATAACGTTTGGGAAATTGGTCTGAATAAACATTACTTATGTTTGGGAATGGTTTTAGTGGTGTTGGTCAGTGGTGATTCTCTCTCTGTAACTCTTAACGACAGTGTCGTTATGCTGTCGTTACGTTGCGCAAGTTTCCTATCATATATAATACTTGCAGAATGCAGAATCTGCAGGGTTAATCCTTTTATACAGCTCTTGAGGAAACAATTAATCAGATCAAAGAATCGTGACGCTGTCAGGAAACACCGGCCTCTATTTTCGATGACCGTTGCGCGACAAGATAAAGAAGATATTAATTGTCGTTATTTGAAGTTTGTTTCACGTGAGACACTCAGATCTTTATTCAGAATTATATCCGAGTTTTGTAGCTGAATTACATGTTATTTGTGACATTGTATCTGTAATCGCGGTTTAACTGAAAAACTCTCGTCTAACTCTGAACTCTGAACTTAGATCTGAGTATCTCATTTGAGAGGAGTTTCAAGTAACGACTATTAATATAGATCAAAGACAAAGTAATAAACGGGCCTTCGATCGTCTCATATACGCATGCGGCACGGCGCTGTGCATAACGTAACGGCGTCGCGATGCATGCAGGCGTTATCGATGCCCGATAACGGAGCACGTAAGCGTCCACAAATAGCGAAGCCGATAAAACCCGATCTCGGATTAACAGCAGAAGAGTCGCCCCGGACTCCTCGCGGCCGGGGTGATTACGTGTCGCGGGGCCGGCACGAATCAGCCGATTGTCGATGAATACTTAAATGAATACTTTATCGCTGCTAAACACGGTACTCGAGGAGCGATATCTCGAGCGAAGTATACGCCCACGATAATCATCGACGGCCGAGATAACTTTGCGCGTTACGTGTGATATTGTTTTTATCGCGTACGCGAACCAGGTATTGTTAACTTTACCGGGCGCTTCATTTCAGTCTATCGAATCGATCACGGAGATTGTGTGACAGGCGATTACGCGTATTAAGAGAAATAGAATGTATGATAGCGCGGTGTAAAGTGATAAAAAATCCAATCTCCAAAAATTTAATTATATCGCTCGAAAATTACACGCTCCCGCGAGTTTTCTGTCTCTCGTGGCGCAACGAACTTGGATGGCTACTTGTGCAGGATTCATTTTAACGTGTGTAGAAGAGAGTCGAGATCCTGAACTTAATTTTTACCTCATTATTCGACTTTATTTGATTTAATGATCACTTTGATAGTCTGAAGCGCATATCAATTTATATCTTTTGATTCTGTTTAATCTGCTAACTTTGCCGAGTTAATACCTACAAGTGGCATTTGGTGCGTTTTCTGTCATTTAGAGACGCTAAGTAGGACTTCAGTTCCATGTGTAACCACTTATAAAATTCACTGATCCTTCAGGATACATAGATGTTGAGGAATCTCATGTAAAAAGTACTCGGGTATTTATCAGGGTCGAACTGTGACCACAGATGTTTCCACATTGTTGTGCCATTGTATGTGCAACTTACGCGTGCCATTTCCAGCAATTTCGATGACGTTGATAATTTAGAGGCGCCAAGTGAAACTTCCGTTTCCGTGTGTATTAAACACATATTGTCCCTCAGGATATATGAGATGTTAGAATGTTCAGGTCAAAAGCAGAGCTCTAAAATTTTGAGCAGAGTATTCATTAGGATCAAACTGCGACACCAGATGTTTTTCAGCGCCATATGCAGAACATGCGAGTGTCATTTTCAGCAATTTCGATCAAGTTGCGGACAAAACTCGAGAGGAACGCGTCGAACTTATGTTTAGAAGACGCGGATACACGAGCGAGAGGGCGCTCCAGGCGCGGATTTTATTGCTCGCGGAAAAAAGGGGAAAGAGAAGAGAACAACCGTGTTGGTACACATCCGTCTGTGCCGCGACGAAATCGGTCGCCCGAGCCTCGGTTAACTTTGCTCGCACGATCCGACAGTCGATCTCACGGTCGTTTTTCACTCATCGAACCAGTTTCGTCGAGCTTATCGAACCCAGCCGGACTCGCAGGTTTCCGCGCAGTAGTCCGAGAAGTTGAGTTTCACCATCGCGCCGACGAGACTGGTTAGGGGAACCGGCTCTCCGCGTCTCTCGAAAGAAAGGCGAGTCGAGGTGTGCTGCCTGCGTACCTGTCGTAAAATCGCGGGGAACGACGCCGACCGATGGACCGCGAACGAGACGTTTATAAATAATCGCTTCTCACGGAGCGCGACTCTCTCGAAAAGCGCGCGCGAGAGAGACGAATAGATATATAGGAAGATTTATTATGCGCTCTACAGGAAAATCCTCCTCGCAAAAATAACAATAATGATAAAAATCACTGTAGATTTCACAAAAAAAAAAAGAAAGAAAAAGTGAAGTGAACAGAAATACACACATTCAGTCTATTCTTTGTAGCTGCACCGCGGAACTGATGCAATAAGTTAATAATTAGAGTGAGACAAGCATATTTTTTTTCACTCTAACTTATTACATCGGTTCAGCGGTGCAGCTACAAAGAAAAGAATCTATTATTCGAGCTCTTATATGAACATTCCTTCCGGAAATAAATTCTTGAATATTCTTATTTTAAATTCATTAAGAGGCTACCCACATTTCTCAGAGAGAGAAAGAGAGACGAACAATCGACGGCGGCAAGAAGGCAGTCTCCAAGCCACCCGGTAGATGAAAAGAGTTACACGTGGAGAACGGTAAAAGTGGGGTCGTCGGCTTTCCACGTGCGGGGCCACCCTCTCTCGTCTCCCTCGATCGAACGTACGTCTGGCTCGCCGAGGTCGAGAGGGTACAGCCGCCGAGCGCGGCGCGAGCTTATTCGCCCCGGCGCAAATTATCGTTTATTTTATAGATTCCGTCTCGCGCGCGATGGATGGAGAACAAAATAGAGAAATACGAGAGAGTCTCATTATTATATTTTTACGTTCCTGATCGCTATATTGTCAATGAATATAACTATGCATGTTCGATCGAAGCGCGCGCTTCGCCCGTCGTGCGTTTGCATCGCGCGAATTTTACGCGAGAGTCCCGATAGAACGAAGATTTTACGGGCCCGCGGCTGTTTGAAGGTTTTACATTTTTCTGCGAGAGGCTATTCTCCACAAATGAGTCCGTTCTCCCTCGGAGAAGTGCCGAGTTCTCCGTCCGGTTTTCCGCGGTTCTTGCGCATCGCGGGTCTTTTGCTTCCGTGTAATTCGAGCGACGAAACGTCCATGCGAGTGTGTCGGTTGCGTACGTGTCTGTACGTGACGAACGTGCGTGTGCAACGTACGCGTGAATGAGGCACGCACAGCTTAATATAAACGCTGCAACCTTTCCGATTCGCGCGTTGCTTTCACCGACGTGCACTTCGATCTCCGAGTTGCTCCGAGTAGGAAAATTCTCATTGAAGACGACTGCGGCGGCGGCGGCGGCGGCGGCGGTGGCGGCAGCGGTGGTGGCGGCTCCTCCTCGGAGAGGATCTGGGTCGCCGCTGTTATCCTAACGGTATATAACGAGACGCCGTTGCGGGGCGAGCCCGGTGCATCGAGAGAAAGGACTCGTACCAGGAAACTGGATTCTGCCTTCGTTCGTCGATCGCTATCTAACGCCACGTAGAACGATGGGAAAAGGAGATTGAGATAGAGAGAGCGAGAGAGAACGAGAGAGAGAGAGAGAGAGGCATCTCGCGTGCGTCGAATATTATTATTAACATTAAATGCTTTCGGGGAATTATGCACATGCAGTAAGAAGATTATATGTTAATTAAGCAATAATGACGCAACCAGGGGAACGCGTGGAGCCAAATTGTTTTAGTAATTTTACATACTACATAAAATATTACTGTTATTATTATTATTAGACACTTTCATAATGTTATGCGCGTACAATACGAAGATTACGTGTTAATTATGCATGGGCGCAGGAAAAGGCGCGAACGAATTGTTCGGGCAGAATTCTGCAACTTCCACCGGCGGGTTTGATTAGAAAACGAGATAGTTTTGTGCATAGGAACACTTTCTCGCGAGCGTGGCTTACGGTCTAACACTGGACAGAGCATTCAAAGAAAAGAATACGCCACGTCAGCCGACTCCAGCTCTTACTCACGCCGGGAAAATGGGGACGTTCTCCGCTCCGGGACACGCGGCACGACAGAGACAGACTCCGAGAACTAATGTTCGAATTTACGCACGACGAATCGGTGTTGGTGGGTCGCGCCGTGCGTCGCAACGTGGCGCTCGTTGCCGGAAAATAGAGAGATAGAGAATGAAAGGGGGGAGAAAGGGAGGGAGAGGCAGCGAGATCGATACCTTGAACACACGCGATTCCGCGAGCGCGTTATCGTATTCACCTGCATGTCGCCGCGCGACACTTAACCGTGAGGTCAACGCGCTGCCGTCCGCTCAAGGTTCTCCCGGCGGGAATTGTTTATTACGCCAGATGGCGAAAAGCGCGGCTAGTTTTAGGCTCGAAGGCCGATCGTGGTCTGAAGAAACTGTTATTCCCAACGCGCTTACGCCTCGTAATAACCGCGGCCTCGCCGGCGCAGGATGACGGCATCGGCTCCGTTGCTCTCTGTGTTTGGGGAAGCGCGTCTTCGCCGTCTGCTGTATCACGCCAGTCGGTCAACCTTGGACCACTGGCTCGATAGTGTCGGTGGGGCACATTTCACATCCCAATCTTTCGTACAGGAACATCCGGGTGTCTCCGTCTTCTTCACATGTTGTAAGAACACGAAAGACAAGTGAGATGGTAAGTGGCGTGAAAATCGTGAAATAATCAGCGTACTTTCGCGAATATCATAGGAAATCTGTCTTTTTAGAAACGTGCTGCAGAGATATATTTGCTCTTGCACGCGAGTGCTGATTTCCTGGTCGCGCGCGCGCGAAACTGTCAACCAATATCGGTTGCCGCTGGGGAACACTGGTGATTTAAACAGTAGGCTTGCAACTGCGGTCTCGCCGCGTGTGCGGCCGGCGTTGAACAAACCCGATCTACATTCATCATTAAGCAACGCGCACGCCTCTCCGGACCGCTGCGACGTGTATCTAACAGTTGTAATTGCATTCGCACGCCTCGGGCCCGACAACTGGCAACGTCTAAACACAATTTCACGAGTTATCCGGCGCGATAGTCAGAGAAGGCACGGGGAAATAGAAAGGGGGCGGGGGAGGGAGAGAGAGGGAGGAATTTTGTCGCAAATATGCGCGCTACGAATTCACGTTAGCGCAACGAAATGTCAGACGCTCATCTTGAAACAGCAACATTATCCGTGCTTGCAATTATATGTCAAGTGACGACATGTAGCGTTGAAATTCGCGACGCTTGTCGTCACAGTCGCTTTGTCCGACGAGGAGAGAGAAAGACTTATATTTTACATTCTTTCAGAAAGGAATATAAATTAATTTTTTTATGTTTTCCTGTTTACATTTTATCTATTTGTCGACTTTTTTCACATTCATTCCGGCGCAACGGTCGCGCTGGAGATATCGGAAGCAAGAATTCGGGGACTTCGCGCGCGCGATGCCATAAGTTATGATTCGCATTCCCGCGCACGCACACACGCGCGCGCGTATTATTAGCAGCTGTCATTCCGATCGGAATTCGTTCGCGTTTTTACGTCATCGAAAAGGGGGACGGAGATAGAGAGAAGCCGGTAACCATCGGCGCCGACCTTCGGTCGCCATTATTCGTCGGCATGCGCGTCTCCTTCGTGCCCGATACGTTGACCTTCTCCAGAAAACACTCTTGCCTTCATTCTTGCTCGCTGGGTCGAGACACGCATTATTCTCCGTTCCCCTCCTCTGCCGTCATCTCCACCCGCCGGCTCCCTCCACCTTAGTGCCTTGCCCCTCGCGTTTTCCATCTTTCCACCGCTGGATGCCATACGAGCTCTCTTGAATGCGCACGTATACACGCATCCACGCATATACACACGCACATGCAACACGAGACACGCATTTCAGCGTGTGTGTGCATATCCCGGGAGAGACGCTTAAATGCGCCGCTGAGCGTGCAAACACGCATGCGTGTTCGCCTAGAGGAGGTGGACACCCTCCCCTTTCTTCTCTCTTTCCCCTTTTCCTCACTCGTACCTTCTCCTCCCTCTCAGTCCCCTCATGTCCCCGCCGCGATCGTTCGGGTGCGCACGTTGCGTGACGTTCGTGTGTGTCAGTGGAATACATTATCGTGGAGCGCGCGAGTGCAGAAGAGGAGGAGGTAGTGGCGGCGGCGGTGGCGGCGGCGGCGGCGGTGGTGGCGGCGGTGGCGGCGGTGGCGGACGAAGAGGAGATGGCGATGGTGGTGGAGGAACGGTGCCGGGTAACAGTGGTAGTAGGTCTGATGCTGGTGGTGGAAAACGGCTCAGTCGGTGGTTACTCGTGGCACATTGGCGCTGCACGGAGGCCTTTGACCTCTCCTTGTCTCCCTCTGCCCCTTTCTCGTCCTCTCCCTCCGTCGCTCTACCCGGCCTCGCGCCATCTTTCTCCGTCTCATCTTTCGATTCCTCCTCTCTTCCCGCCTATCTCACCCGTGGTTCCCTTTCCGCGCGAATCCTCTCTCAGCGACTCGTCGTCGTCGCCGCTACACCGTGTGAACCCACACACACACACACACACATACACGTTCATACACATGCACACAAGAGTCGACCCCTCCATCGGCTCTCTCCACTCTGTGTCTGCTCGTCTGGTTTCGATCCCGTTCCCCTCTGCCCCTCGCTATTCCCCCGGCCACCCCCCTCGACGCTTCCCTTCCTTCTCCCCCTTCATCCTGCTCTCCCCCTGCCGCCGCCCCGGCGACGTTGCAGCCTGCTACGACCTGCATTCATCCCGCAACAAAACCTTCGCGACTACTCCGACCGACGATAAACGAAACTGTGCACTAAGTGTATTATAACCTCCCACGTTCCCGCCGCTAAAGGTCATGCCTTAACGAGCTGCTTTTTTCTTACCTCCTTTTTGCCCTCTCATTTTCCTCCTCCTTCTTCTCCTCCTCTTGCTGCTGTTGCTGCTCGTCCTTTCGTCCCGCAGCCCTGGCTCGTCTTCTCCTACCACCGTTCTCTACTCCTCTTCCTTTCCGACTGCGTTCCACGTACCTCCAACTCCTCCTCGTTCCCGTCTCGCCCTCCTGTCTCCTCTTTCTCTCTCATCTTCCTGCTTCGCGCGATTATCCTTGCCATACCGGTAGACATTTGCCAGTCGCCTGACCGTTGCAGCTTTAAGACCGTGGGTTTATCAGTATCGCTTATCTACGCGCGACTAGAGTAGTCTGTAAGTTATCACTGATACACACTCTTAGATAGGAAACGAGTGGCTGCAGCAGCTGCTTTTTATCGAGTGTCCACTTATGTGGCACACATATGTGGCAATAATTTAGATATCTTACGCTCAGACGCGTCGCGCGTAGAGCGGAACCCGTTAACACGCTGACGTTATTAAATTACGCACATGGTGAGGATGCAATCCTTACACCGCTGTTCCTCTCGGCCGCGCGATCCCGCTACGCGCCTTCCTCATTGCGCGATTTCGCGCGATATCGTAATGGTTCTTCATTATTGCACTTGAAGCGCTATCTCAGCGCGGTATACTTTTTGATTGCTCCGCAGGCAAGATAAGCCGAAAGAGGGAAAGAAAGAAAGACAAAGAGAGAGAGAAAGAGAGAGTCGCGTCGTTCCTTGCGCATCCAGCGCGCAAAAGTGTATCGGTGGAGTAATAACACGACGTGCATATCGGAGCGCATCAAGTTTGTCCCCTCTCACGTCACCCTTCTTCCCTCTTCCTCCACGTTCGCCTCGTCACGTCCGCCCTCGCGCACCCGCGCGCGTCCCCGATGTTAAGGGCCGGGGTTTCAATGACCTTACGGCGAAGAATAGAGCCCATCCACGTGGTGTTACCGCCACTCGTCCGACGACACGTACAGTTACGGCAGCGAAACTTTTCCACGGTCGGCCGGACAGCCGCGCGCGCTCGCGCTACCCAGCCACCCGATGCACCTGTCGGCGATAAAACGTCCGCGTGCAACGAGCAGCACCGCCAGCACCACCGATCGAGCGAGACCACTTATCTTATTCGCTCGCTCGCGCGCCGGCTGACCTAAATTTCGCGGCGTGCTATAGCCGCGCTAGAGACCTTCTCCTCTCCGCGAAGTGTGTTTCGATTTCACGGGCTCCGCGGCGTACACATCGACTACCGTGAGAAAGTTGGCGTATAGTTTTAGCCAGCCCCTCGAGACTATGTATCCGTTATGCTGTTGCAAAGCGGCAGGCAGCGCGAGCGCGCCAATAATTGCCAGCTACTTTCCCCCCTTTACGTGGGTGGAAAAAGTGCCGCATAATTGTCCGATATGGCGCCATCGCCGAGAGGCATGCCTCTCTTACGGGTGTTTTATTAAACGGTTACGCTCGCTGAGACCGCGCGCAGCTTCGTCACGTGCATGCGTGCGTGCGTGCGTGCGTGCGTGTGCGCGCGCGCGCGCGCGTAACTGTGTGCAGTTACCTGCGCGTACGTGTGTAGGCAGCCCGACGTGTAATTGTAGCGCGCGCCATTACTCACCGCTAATTATTCGCATCGTGAGCCCGAGCCTCATAATTCGAGGAATTGCATTATGGGGATCTCGCGTTCCGCGCTTTAGAGATCGCGATTTCTACTGCCGCGCTTCTTTTCCTCCGTGCGCGAGCGAGCGATGGCGCAAAAGACGTTACTACGCGAAGGCGAACACAATATCCTCCTACACGTCGTCTATGTCCCAACCGTAATTCCACCTCTTGACCTGAGGAAAAATGTAGAGAATTTCTCATTCCCACCATATGAAATTTTAATCGCGGCTTTCTCTCCGCGAGTCTAACATCGCGACTTTTTATCTTCAGCATCAACCGTCTTCGTAATTTGTCGTCCAATTAGAACCCTCAAAGAAGAAAAGGCTATAGGCAATTGTGGTAAAAAAAAAACAACGTTTTCTTATTTGTTGAAAATTCAAAAACTCATATTGAGCATTTTGTTATTGACTGGAAAATTGACCGAAGAACCTCTGATACAATACGACATCGTATTTCGTAAAATTTATTTCTGCAAAATATAGACACTAAATATCGCACCACATTCTCTCTCCCTTTCTCCCTCTCTCCCTCTCTCCCTCTCTCTCTCTCTCTCTCTCTCTCTCTCTCTCTCTCTCTCTCTCTCTATTCTACTCTATTCTCTGTCTCTGTCTCTCTTCAGAGTTGACTGAACTGATTAACGCGTCAACGATGTGTTAACGTCGCAAGGGACGTCGTTTCCGCTCCCTTCCTCGTAAGCTGCAACCCGTTCAATGTCGAATCCGCGCTAAGGAATTCCTTTGTTCCGTCACTCATTGTCTGTCAGTCTATTATATAATCGGGGAACGGGTAACGAGCGGTTGACGCTGCTCACCGATCGGAACCGCTCGTACTCGAGTACGAGCGCTCAGGTAAGAGGTGAAAAGCGACGGTGGGAAGTCGGAGAGTAATTTGTTACGCCGAGAAGTCGTTTACGTCAATCCGCCGCGAGTGAGTCTGTGTGCATGCGTGCGTACTTGCGTATATGCATGCGTAACGCATGCAAACCGACTCCCGGAAAAGCTGGTCGGAGAGACGCCCGATGACGTGGCGCGACGCGAAATTCATACCGCAATTATTTCGAAAGCGAGGCCGAACTTTGGAATCCTCCGACGCGCTGAAAACAGTCCCCGACAGAAATCGATCCCCGACGTTCCACGTCTCGACAAGTTTCCATCGAAAAGCCGTGGCTGTAAAATTGAGTCGACTTTTATGCCGCGACTTCTGTCGTTGGAGTCGAGTGCATTTTCGATGTCTCCGTCTCTGTTCCCCATCAGGAAATTATATGGGTCGTCTTGCGTCGAAATATCCATGCGCATTTTTGCGAGAACCGGCGAGCGACGCGAAGGGGGCGCGATTACATTGAGGGGACGCGTCGGCGGAAGGGAAGAAAAGAAATAAAGAGAGAGAGAGAAGAGAAAGAGGAGAGACTCGTAAAGGACGGTTGATAGCGGGCACGAATACGGGCAGGGGCGAAGTGGAGGAGCAGGGGACGGATTCGTGTTAGAGCGGCGTAGCAGGAAACACGTACGCGGCAACAAATGGTAATAATAAGAGGGGCTCGCACGCCAGCGATCCATACCAAGCAACAATGCAGGAAGCGTGTGCGTGCGCGTATTCGACGCGTCTGAGAATTTACGGGGCGACGGGCTTCTCCTCTCGCTTCTCTCTTTCCCTCCCCCTCTCTTCTTTCTCTTCTTTTTTCGCATCGTCGCGGCTGTGCGGGCAGCCGGTACACAAAAGCCGCGGCTGCTGTTGCTGCTTAAAAAGGGGGAAATTTTGCTCGCGACGAACCTGTTCGCGAACGCATTAAGAGTGTCCAGCGTGTTCGTGTACGCGTCTTGCCGCGACACGCGTGGCGCAATGTGCGCGTCGTAGGGAAGATCGGGGCTAGTTTTACTACAGGGGCAGGTTATAACGATGTTTTTGCTTCATGAAAAAACAGGTATAGAATAATGCTTCAAAGACAAAAAGCTTTCGTCTCATGACAACGTGTTGGTTTCCAGTTGTCTCGATCATGCCGTTTCCAAAATTTTTGGCCGTGAATCTGGGTCAGTGGTTTATAGATATTCTTTCACGTAACGCGCTCGTAACTTCGTACCTGCCTCTCAACAGGATTACATAACATGCTTGGAATTCACTATTTTCTCACACGTTTTGTAATCATACACAAAGCAAATTCTCGGCCATTGATGCGTTCGTGAGAAGGGATTTGGCTTACGTGTAGCGATCTCGTTATCTAGGTCCAGGAAGTTTGGCTACCGGAAGAAACAAAGCTCTCAAAGGGATACCTATTAGGAGTTACCTGAAATCCCGCGTGTATCGGTCATTTGGACTCGTTTCCGTAAAAATGAGGTAGTCATTCTCAGAGATACGATTGAACGCCGGTCAGAACGGAGTCACCACTTTCACTCCCACGTCCACACTATGATGTTCTATCATTCCGAAGTGATTCCGGTTGGAGAGTAACGTTCACGCCGTCGCGACTAACAGCACTCCGAGGAAATAGAACCTCGGAGAGAGGCGTTTCATTTCGGGACGTCTCCACCTGAGACTGGCCTCTAGTATTTTTCAGCGCTCTATCGTATGAGCGCGGGCACACGTCGGAGTTAAACATAGAACAGTTACAGGGAGAGAGAAACAAAGTGACGAGCGTATGAACGGGAGTGTTCGAGCGGCATGACCTTTGACTCGGAGGCGTCGCGCGCGGTCAGTAATGTTACTCGACTATATTCTTTTCCGCTCGAACTCGACACTCCTCTCCCTCTCCGTATGTTCTCGGGTTTATTTTTAGCCCGCGAATGGCTGTCGCGTATTATATGCGTGAGAGGAGCGTCTGTTCGAAGCGTTGCGTGCGTGCACGCTCGCTCGCTCGCTTGTTCGTTACACAGCGTCGGTTGTATCGCGCCGATGGAAGTCAAGAGAACTGACTGGACCCTGGCACGGTCGATTCGCAACGCGTTCCCCGCCGTATTCCGCGATGTACACAACCACAAAGTCACGTTTGTAAAGACTCTCGCTATGGTCATGTTGGAAGTAACGACCCGCGCACATCTGCCCGCCCGTCGCGTGCCGTCCTGTCGCGGGGAAGACTCGATAATTGCGTCCCGAAGATACTTTCGCAGACTCGACAGCTGGTGTCGTATCTCTGTCTCTCTTTCTCTCTCTCTTTCTTTCTCAGTCTGCCCTTCTTTATCTCTCGCGTCGAAAGTTCTCCCGAGATACACTGATACAAGATCTCAAACACGGAAGAGGTAAAACTTGACAAAGATGCGAGCGCAGTCTCTTGAATGAGCAACCAAACGATGTGTGTATGTGTGCGTATGTGTGTATATGCATGCGTGTGTGTACGCCGACGGACAGGTGTTTGCCGTAGTTGTATTTTGCCGCAGGATCGTTGAAGTTCGCCTTGCCAAAGTTCAGTAAACGTAATAATAGTCGAAAAAGAGAAAATGGATCGAGGGAGAGTCTCGCAGGTACCTGGTCCCTGTCAATCGGCTATCTCGGCTTTGGATATTCAGGTAGCCACCCGGCTTTACCCCGGGCTTTACCCGACGAGCCAATTTATTCCGGGATAACCAGGTATCCGAGCAAGCAGGTAGTCAGGTAACCGACGGGATTTTACCGGGAAGAGATAATGCGGAGGGAGATAATGCAACGCATTGTGTACCTTCGCGTAGAGAGAGAGAGAAAGAGAGAGAGAGAGAGAGAGAGAGAGAGAAGCGTCGTAGGCCGCGCGATGTTTTCGTACGGGGCGCTTTCCCCATTAGCGTCGGCGGTATGTATTTTCGTTTAAGGCACTTTTCCCATTAGCGTAAACAAGCTAATAGATACTAACGCGAGTCTTTGCGTACTCGGCTACACTCGAATAACACTCCGAGACAATTGGGAGCCGCGGTACCGGCGGCGGCTACACACCTGCTCCGTGCCGTCGACAGCGTAACATTTGCTGTTTCAAAGTTCAGCGCCGACGGTAGAACTACGGTTCATTTTGTAGTTGCACTACGAGTTCGAGCACGATTCCACGTCAGCCGTGGAGCGTGTTTCCATAGTTCGCCGTTAAAAGTGAGAGCATAGCCGAGCCGACCGGGACACAGCGAAAATGGCCGCGCCAGGACAAGACCAGTAGCAGCAGGAAACTAGCGCGTTGTCATGAGACGGCAGTCTTTTGTCTTTGAGGCATTGTTCTATCTCTGCTATAAAGGATAGAAGCATTATGACAAGTAGAAGTATCGTTAGGATCCGCCCCTATGGTAAAACTGGCTAGCACCAGTCTCCCCTACGACATTTGCGCCACGCGTGTCACGGCAAGGCGCGTACACGAACACGCCAAATGCACGCCACACTCTCGATGCATTCGCGAACAGGTTCGCCCCGCGAGCAAAATTTCCCCCTTTTTAAGCAGCAACAGCGACTCGCCGTGTGCCGGCTGTCCGCACAGTCGCGCGCACAGACCACGAATCTTATATTTTGCAGACGTGTTTTATAGTAATTTTACTTATCAATTGTGGGAATGAAAGAGGCTCCGATGTGACTTCGAGAAAAAGCGGCTCGTGTTTCTCCGTATACATTGAACGGCCAGGCGACGGAGT
Organism: Odontomachus brunneus; assembly: GCF_010583005.1. Classification (NCBI taxonomy): domain Eukaryota; kingdom Metazoa; phylum Arthropoda; class Insecta; order Hymenoptera; family Formicidae; genus Odontomachus; species Odontomachus brunneus. Next base: position 199,850 of record NW_022639619.1, on the reverse strand, counting down.
TTACGAATAGGCCCTGGTCTCCGATCGTACATTGCGAAAAGGTTAGCCAGTCGGGTAAAAAAGCGCGCTGTCTACACTTGGCTGTCACGCTCGCGTATCTTGCGGAGTCGAGCGAGTCCGCGAACAAAGTTAGGCGTCCATGACGTGTCCGGTCGCGAATAGCGCTTTTTGATAGACGATAATGCGCGCCGTCATTATATAGCCCGTCGAGCACAATGGCACAGGCCAGGCGAACAATCGATACACGTGAAACCTTCCGGCATCGTTGCCGATGTACAATGCGCGCTGTGCTGCACACATTCTCTCGTGCGGGCGGCTGCGCTACCGCCTCGCGTTTCAGCGTGCAATTACTTATGCACGCGCGAGTTATTTCGATTCCACGCTTCAGCGCCGTGGCCAAGTTTTTCCCCGAGTTCTCTCCTTCCTCTCCGTCCTCTTTCCCCCCCCCCTTCTTTCTTTCTCTCTCCCTCTCCTCGCCAACTTCAGAATTCGCGGAATCGTTTGGCGCGAACTTGCAATACGCGATCGATACTGTTTCACATGAAACTCGAAAACAAGAAATGTAAGAGGCGCTTTAGACGCGACCTTGATTTGATGGTACTTTCTTCATGTCGCTACGCACAAAGCGCTCGAATCCGTCGTCCTGTCAAAGAAACTTGTTTCGAGCTCCATCTCGCTACACAGTCGAGGAAATTCAATAATTAAAATCGTGTAACTGTCGGTCGATAACATCTGTGTCTCGCTTCCGGCGCTAATGCACTCGGCACATGCTCGTTGCTGTTAGATCGCGAGAGCTGTATTGACGAGTCGAAAACAACGAAAGGATGCCGACTCCTTCGAGCTTGTTTGTCATTCGAGTTCCTTGCGCAATTATCAGCTCGTTAACTCGTGTGTCTCGCGCAATTTCTCCGAGAAGTTCGCCTATCGGGGGCTCCGCAGAAATTCGAGAAGTCGCAGGAACCTTTCGAGCGCGACCTTGAAGGTCGATCCAACGAGGTGGAAGTTCTACGAAAGTTGCGAGACAACTGCAGCCGGCGGCGACGGCGACAGCGACAACGGCGGTGTCGGCGAGTGTGTATTGTTGGCCGAGTTGATGCCATGACCTCACCAACACAGCGCACCACTTTTGTGTCGAGAGCTAACTTCGGAGAACCAGCTTGCGCAGAGGAGCGGCCCGCCTGCAATCCGTCCGCTGTATCCTCGTCGTCCTCGAGACCCTCCTCGTTTCCTCGTTCGCAACGTCATAGCTGGCCTGGTTCTTCGGCCACGCGAAGGAAGTCGTTCATCTCTTTGATCGACGGCCGATCGAGGGAATATTCACGAGACTCGTTGATTGTCGTGGGATAATTAATGGGAGTTTTCACGAAACTCTGGGGATTTCGCGCGCGCTGAACCTCGAAAAGTTCGGCGACGAGGAGCTCGTGATTGTTCATAACGATCATGTCTGTGTGTATAGTTTGCGTGCGCGCGAACTCGTTTGTCGCGTCCTTTGCGGTTGTCACTCGCCGGTCGGTCGTTTGACCCTTTTTGACGCGCTTTATCCTTTGCGATTATCACTCGCCAATTTGTCGCTTGACCCTTTTTGACGCGCCACGCGCACTTCTTTTCCAAGCGAGATATTCGGCCACACAACTACATTGTCCGAGTGTCGATATCGTTAGGAACGTGTCTCGCGATACGCGAGCGTTGCGAAACCCCATCTAGTAGCGTGACATAACGCGAGTGGACTCGCCAGCTACGCAGACACTTGAATTCACCGTGCAGGAAGAAATTGTCAATTCGACATAGACATCATATCATTTCGGAGGTTGCCGCGAGCTCTCGGTGAGTCGATGCACACAAGTGCGGTACATCGCTCGCCAATCGCAATTGTTGAACGCGTATGTGAAAATGATATTTCCGTGTTTATTTATTAGATTTCAGCGTGATGCACACGCGAAAACGCGATCCCCTGTATTTATTCATGAGAACGCAAACGCGACGATTACCGGCGGGCGAATTCCCTCTTCCCTCCCTCTTCTCCCTCCAACCGCTCTCTTCCCTCCCACAGTTCACGAAGCCGCAGTCTCGAAAATCGAACCCGCTCAAATTACAGCGTTTCAATCCCGGTTGGTGCCCGCGTGTACACGGAAGTTTTCGCGAAACGAAAGTATATAAGCCGCGCGTCTGTGCGGATACGCGTCCGTCTCGGTGTAATGCTCGCTATATACACGGCGATCATCCGCAAGAAAGTATTGCCGACGTGCCACCGCATAAGGTCATTAAAGACTTACGTAATTACAGTTATTACACTGAACCGCGTGGTATTATATGGCCTTATTCGGGAAATACAAGTATCCGCACGCACACACACATAACATAGCTAGCATCCACATACACACACACACACACACACGCGCGCGTAGCTAGCCGCGTGTTACTGTTGCAAGGAAGCCATCGTGAACGTCCGTGTCCGTCGGTATGCGCCTTCCTTTCGTTTCCGCTTTCAACGAAGGGACAGGAATGCATGTATCCCTCCAATGAGAGAGCGAGAGCGAACGCCAGAGAAAGAGAGACAGAGAGAGAGAGAGAGAGAGAGAGAGAGAGAGAGAGAGAG
>NW_022639619.1:192339-196999 GCF_010583005.1 Odontomachus brunneus | reverse complement strand
AGAGAGAGAGAGAGAGAGAGAGAGAGAGAGAGAGAGAGAGAGAGAGAGAGAGAGAGAACCCGAATGAGGTAGAGGGAGAAGAGCTCGCGGAAGGGTCGACACCGAGAATAGGATCGATAGCGAACTCGCACACGTGCGCCCGCGCGCTCGCGCGTCCTCCGTCGCGACACGTGTGCACACGGGTGTGTGCACACGCGACCGTTTGATCGTGTGTGCACGTCGCCGTGCGACTATGCGCGTTAGCCTCGATCAAGGCCGTTCGTTGTTTACCCCGACGGGGTCGACGTGATTCCAATTTACTCCAGTCCCCCTCGCCGCCCTCGCCCTCGCCCCCGCCGCCGCCCGTGTATCTACGCCCCTCTTCCTCCTCCTACACCTCTTTTTCCACCTCCTCCACCTCCTCTCTTCGTCTCGTTATCCTCTCCGCCGAAACCCCTCCGTGGCAGCGCGGCACGCGGATGCGTTACGCCCCTGCGATTGCTGCTGACTTTCGTGCGCAGTCTCGTCGGATCGGGTTCGGATTTTATTTGCGCGCAGCGGCCCCGAAACGCGCACGCTCCATATATCCCGGAGTTCGCGCGACCCGATAGAATTTCACGCCCGGAATTTTCGACGCTTCGCGAGCGCGCGAGCGCCAACGCGCCGGTGCTGTCTTTACCCGATGAGAACCACCCTCTTCCAACGGGGGTTCAGAAGCGAGGGGGGAGGTGGTATGTAATCTCGACTGACGTACGGAGCCGGTTGCGCGACCCTATCTTTATTTATGACAATAAAAATGCTCGCGAGATTCGAAGGCTCGACGTAAAAAGGCAATAAAGACTAAGAGCGAGACACGCGCGCGGAGGAAACTGCTTTTCCGGATGATATCTCGTTTGGGATAAAAGGACACTGCTTTTACATTCGTTGTAAAAGACGATTGTATTTGTCGGGGAGACCTCTTTTCACATTTCGAGTTACGACAAGCTGGCTCTTGTGTCGTGAGAGTAAACGCGGGAAATTCCGGCGAGGGATTAATTGGCGGCACGATTTCTCCTATATTCCGCGTTCCCTTTGTCTCGTCCGGACGTTTACGCTTTTATCCCCTTGGGCAAATGTGCGCGCGCGCGAATGAAAAAGCGAGCGATGCCGTCGTTTTACTCTTGGATATTTTTTCACTCTCGATAAATATCGTGTCGCGGACATCTCAATCGCGTGCGTCTCTACGATTATTATGTCATGACGGGCGAAGGAGCGGCGCGTTTTTCTCGCGGAAAAAAGCCGCTTTCGAAAGCGCGAATGAAAGGGTGGGTGGACGTATCGATTCTCGTTAAGGGAGAGTTATCGCGCTTCGACTGCATGTGACACGGACCGAAGAGCGACAAGGTCGCGCGCTCTACGCTCCCGTAAAAAGCGACGTTATTGCACCGCCGCCTGGTCGATAAGCGATCGTGCGTGTTTCACACGTCCACATGTGGAATACGTGCGGCGATATTGCACCTGGGGTGCTTTCGTGCCGCCGTCGCGACGAAGGTTAACGTAGGATCGAATTTGAATACGGGAACAGGTCGTCTCTGTAGCGGCTCTCAGAAGACAAGGGGCCCGTATTAAGTCGTTGCTCGAAACTTGCCTCGGGCGAGACACTCGGATCTTAATTTAAAGTTAGACGTGAATTTTTCAGCTGAATCACGATTGCAAATATAATGTCACACATATCATAATTCAAGTAAAACAATTTCGTTTAAATGTAAATTCAAATCTGAGTATGGGATACATTTCAAATAATGACTATTATTATATAGACTTAGGACATCTTTGTTACTCTCTTTGACACATATTTCTCTCATACTGACCAATTATTTTATTCGCGAAAGCATTCATACTTTCCGATTGCGAGCCGAAGTGTGCAAGCAAAACAGTACATACTACATCCAAGTAAACGTTTCAAGTATCTCATAAGTCTATACTATCAATTCTATCGTAAATTCTATCGTAAGTATACTTGCATTATAAACATTCAATCAAAATACATTCTGAATCGCTGGTGAGCTTAGCACATTTCAACCAAGAATATTAAACTAAGAGGGAAATTCGGTCTGCTTACTACTATAGAATCGCGAAAGAACTCTCCTTTGATAAAAAAATTTTTTACGTTGTAAAGTGAATATAAAGCAAAGAGAATAAATTTCTCTTTCGAGTGGATGATAATAAGCTCTTATCTAAGATTTGTTGCGCGAGTTTATATTAATGCTTTATCAAGAGACTGTTCTTCGTCGAAGATAACCATTATTTGAAGGAAGGAAGACAAACCGAACAATCGTTTCTCTTAACAGCGGAATAATATTTTGCTCCGCGTGCGGCTATCGCAAAATTTGTTTTCCGCGAGTCGACCTCATGGTCTCTCGGGGCGAATCGAGACTGCAGACTCGCTGTGTGCACACACTTCGGGTAAATTATCGATGTAACGTAGCCCGCGATTCGCTCGTGCGGGTCCTCTGTCCTTGAATATCGGCACTGCAATTGCGTACACGCGTGTGCACACATGCCTGTGCGCGTGCCTGCGTATACGCGCGCGCGCGCGCGCGTGTGTGTGTGTGTGCACGGTGCAAAATGTAGCAGGCAGCTGCCGGGAATGCGGGAGACAGCGGACACTCGAAACGAGCATTAACGTCCCTCTTCGGCCGCGTTACATAAAGCAGCAGGCTCCGAGCTGCACGGTTCGGCCTCTCTCGCTCGACTGCTTTTATTACTACACAGGCACCAGACCCAAACACGTGTACAGGACGTTCCCCCGAAACTATCGCGTTACTTCCCGTCCCCCGTGTGTATGAATTCTTTGACTTTGGAATTCAGCCGTCGACTCGTGCACGCGTGGGTGCTCGCTGACGCGATTTTAATTGCGAGCGTATTGAATTCATCGATAATTAAAACAGTTAGACGAAAGTCGAGTCTCAGGCTGTGGCAGGAAAATTAATAATGATACGACGTTTCTCGGTTAATTCTAAAATAAGATCTCGCTCGAGACCGTTGCCGAGATTAAACTGTCCACCTTCAGGGCTCTTAATTCGAAAAAAAATACATCGTCGAGAGAGAAAGAAAGAGAGAGAGAGAGAGAGAGAGAGAGAGAGAGAGAGAGAGAGAGAGAGAGAGAGGGAGAAGAAGAGAGGAGTTCCGGGATATATCATGCAAATCGCCAGACGACTTTCTTCGATTATCATAAGAGACGCGCGCGATTGACGTTCACTTTCTAGGAGCGTTCAGGTAGATAGGCAGGTATAGGGAATCTGGCTCGAGGTGGAGTACACGATCGACCAAGGCACCGCTTTCGATCGACTTGTCATCGACAACGACCCATATTTCCATATCGTGTCCCGTGGCGTCTGCCGAAATTGCGCCGCGGCATCATCGATCGCCAAAGCGTATTCCCCAATACCTATCAGCCGCTTATCAACCACGAACGAGGTCAGCTCGTCGGTGGTCGTTGACTGAATTCGCTGTCGAGACGGCTCTGCCTTTGGCCGAGGATGAAACAGTGAAACTGGAGAGTGTATGTATGTGTATACACACACACACACAAACACACAGAGTATCTCGAAACAACGTCCGAAGCTCTCGTGGAGGTATAATATGGATTAAGGTGAACGTAAAATTCCTACACCGTTTTGCGATATTCACAATACTTATCGAGATATTAATTAAAGACGATTTGTAAATGATCACGCGAAATATAATTATTGAGAATATCACAAAACGGTATAGGATTTTTATGTTCACCTCAATCTATGCTATGTCTCCACGAGAGTTTTAAAGGTTGTTCCGGGACACCCTGTATATCGTTCGTCGGATTATGGGCTTGATCCGTCGGAGCGGCGTTTCTCAACAAGTGTTTCGAGAGAATTTTTTCCGCGAGAGAAAAAATTCCCTCGTCACTTCTTTGTCATTCCCAGCATTAAAGCAGTATGTCACGGTAGAAATTTCAAAAGATCAATCTTTTTTATCGCATTTCTCAAAGGCTTATGCAGTCTTGAAAAATTGCGTGAAGATTGGTTCGGAATTGACGAAGTTATATATAATATAGGAGAATTTATATATACACACACACACACACACACGCGCGCGCGCGCGTATCCCTCGTGACTACCTTTTTAACCTCCGGAAGATATTTAGAAAAAAGCTATTGATCCGATTAACTTCCAGTTTCTGCAGCAAATTCTTTGTAATCGAACTCTTTTTGTTTGTACATGTCGATATTTCTTCACAAACTCTCTGAGAAACATACAAAAAACTAACCGATTTTCGCCAAAACTCATAATTTTTCTTCTGAAATTCTGTGAAAACAAAACTTTTCTTAAAACTCCTACGTACATACGAAGCCACTTTTATATAATTTCCAAAAATTTTTACTATTGACTGTGGATTAACTGTTCAGAAACAATCATCTGGGCAGTGTAATTATATTTTAAGAACGGCCCCATCGTGTCCACTCTTAAACAAGGAGTATCACATTAAATCTATTTGTAAAGTAAAAATACCAATTGCTATACACATGCCTAATTCTAGACATTCTTATCGTTTTGATTTTTAAATGCGAATACTTAAACTTCTAACCTAATATATATATATATATATATATATATATATATATATATATATATATATATATATATATATATATATATATTTT
>NW_022639619.1:164213-190914 GCF_010583005.1 Odontomachus brunneus | reverse complement strand
CTCTCTCTCTCTCTCTCTCTCTCTCTCTCTCTCTCTCTCTCTCTCTCTGGTTTTACACGATACGCGGGTATGCACGGGCGTATGTGTGCGGGCGGTGTGACTAATCGCCGCATGATATTAGTCATCCCGTAATAACGAGCGGCGCGCATCGATTCGGACGTGCTCCACGAAAGGTTGTCAGCTCGGCGAAATATTCACGCCGTCGGTGTGCACACGTGGTGTGACCCCGCGTCGTGTCGTTAGCGCCCGTGCGCGTGTTTGTCCGTCTAATTCACGAATAGCGTCTACGGGGGAGAAACACCGCGGGGCTAAAACAGTGACAAATTATCAAGCGCGCGGTCGCGCGCGAACGAGATAAGCGAATTTTTCTCCGGCGATCCCGCAGCCGTGAAAGCGCGCGCCGCCGTGCGCGATTGTCGACGGTGATTAACCATCCGTTATATTCCGGCACGCGATTTGTCAGACGCGCGAGCGTACGCGTCGCGCGACAATCGACCGTTCCGTGCCGTTCCTTCTCGCGTTGGGAAATTGTTATCGCTCGCGGCGCGGATAGCAAGCCCGTGCGAATATCTCCGCGACGTTACTTTTATTCAAAGAGATCTCGCGCGCCCATCGCGCGGCGGAATCTCCTCTCAACTTAGCGCCCGCGACGTTCGTAACGGACTTCTCGTTATCTCGCGGATCGCTTCAGTTACACTTCCTCGTCGCCAAAGGAGATCTATTTTCGCAATTCACAATGAATCGCTAGAGCCAGGGTCTTTTTCCTTTGGTGGTATCCGGATACGCGTTGACATTAACACAGGGTGTATAACACTAAGCGTTCCACAATACATGTACATTAGATGAAACTGAACACAAGATTCCTTTACGATTTGCAAATATCCATGTGTGCACTTTTGAGATATTAATTGAAGGAGATTGGCGGATAAGATTCGCGCACGATAAAACACCAATCGAGTTAATAACTCAAAAGCTTACGTGATTGTTTACAAAATGTTATAAGAATTTTATGGTCAGTTTGATCTGAGAGAAGGAATATCTAAAAGAATTGGCAAATCTTTATTTTTTTGGTCGGTATTAACAACATATTTACTTAAATGGAATAAATAATTGTTTTCTCATGAAAGAACGAAAATTTTCTCAAGATTTTAAGGAAATGTGTATTTTTACTTGAATTATGTTTTATATTAATATAAGAAAAGTTGAATATGTGCGAGTGGTACCCATCAAATAAATATTTACTTTTAGATATTGTTTTCTCTCAGTATAATCTTTATGTACACGACGTATGGGATGCTTAGTGTCAGACACCCTGTATATGGACTTCTTGACTTTCCGCGTACAATTATATCTTTTGAGACATACAGCGCAGTATGAGTCTGTCAAAGCCGGACTGACTTTGCACCTGCACCACAACTTTGCTGGAAATCAATATTTTTGAACACACTTTTTCAAAAAGATATAAAAAAGACCTCAGGTGTAAGATGGCAGTGCAATGGAATCTAAATCTGCAAATAGATTCGCGCTATTTTTAAATTCTCCTGGACTTCTTGCGAAAATCGCTGAGTGATCGAATATTCGCTCGAGTTTCCTAGACCTCGAGGAGTTAATACAGGAAATAACCCGACGCTGACGGCCGATAAGGAAATATTTTTTTTTACGCGTACGTGTTGACGATTCCACTTAGCTGGTGTCCGAGGAGATACGAAATGCCGAGTCATGCGTTGGATCGAAATACACGGAAAACGACCGTGACTGATCGCGATCTCCGCCTAGCCGCGCCGATATACACGCAGAAAAGAAATTAGCCGCGGGAGCTGAAATATAACCAAGATCGTTGCTACCGCAGCTCTGAATTTATTAGCTACTTTGAACTTCGGCGTTACAGCAAATTCCTTGTTAGGTAGGAAGTTCCCATTATCGTCATCTTTGCTTCTCCTTTAAATTGCACTTTAAAAACCCGTTAAAAACGCAAAACTGACGTTTCGCAAAGCGAGGTTCTCTCATTTTGCTTCCTGACACAGATTAATGTTTACTTCGACTGCAAACGCAAAAACCGGTGTCACAAAATACACCGGGCGATTGCACTTTAGTCGGACCGACTGTATATGCAGAGAAATACCGTACTCTCTCTTTCTCTGCTCTCTCCCCTCTCTTTCCGTCCGTTCAGACTTTCAACGAGCTAGCGCCGCGCTGCGCTGCGCACAGCAAGAGTGCGAGAGGTAGAAAAATAGTAAACGAAATTTATGATAAAAAAAAAAAGAACGCATATTTCGTCGCGGCTGCTTTTTGACGCACGAATGCGCTCGAATACGCGTCGATAAAATATTTTTATAACGTTATTTTTCCGAGGTTCGCGCTGTGTTTCAGAGTTAAAAATGATGGCGACCGTCTATCAATAGCACGCGCGTGTTCGATATCTATATTAAACTATCGTCCGATACGCGATCTGCGTAAACAAACGTTACATCGCGGCGATCGCGTTTTATCGCATTTTATGTCCACTTAGATTACGTCCCAAAATGATATAGCCGCCGGATAGTTCGACTCGCGGTATCGTTGTTTACGGCGCTATCAAGCCGAGCGCAGCGAGCCGGCGAACGAGCGAGAATGTGCAGTAGGCTCGCGAACGCGTAATACGCTTTTATGCGAAATTCCACCACTTTGCACCGTCTGCCGGGCTTCGATATGTATCGTCGCCTCCGAGCCGACGAGTCGCCGCGCGTTTCCAGTTTGCGAAACGGTGCATTTCTCGCGCGGAAAGTGTTTCCTCGCGCCTGTCCCCTCTATTTCTCTCTCTCTCTCTCCTCTTTCCGTCATCGCGACAGCGGCGCAGATTAAATCGCACAATTATCCGCCATGCGTGACTCCCACGTTTCTCTCCCCCGGTCGCGATTAGATCGTCCGCCGCACCGGTGACGCGTCCACAATCGGCCGGGCGGACGCCGGAGCGATCTCTACTTAAAGCACCGGCCGTGGAAAACAATTTCGCCTTACGTAACGCCGCGCGTAGGGATTACAATGCGCGCGTCTCCTCGGGAAGCACTGTCTGAGCGAGAGTCGCGTTTTGAGTCCTCTTTCTCTCTCCCCCCGACGTAAGATAGGATAAACACGAGTACGATGGCCATACGGAAAGGATGGCCACGGGCTCTGCAATTTCCACAATAATTGCTGAAATAGTGCGCTTTTGTAATCGTTCTCAAAGATAATCGATATTTATACTCGGATGCTGAAACATGCGTTTAACGAGCTCTGCGTGTATAATATATGACCCGCGTCGCATACAAATCCAGAGTTTCTATATATTTTATATAAGTTCTATTCTATATAAGTTTCTATATATTTTATTGCTCTGAAAGTTTCATTATTTATATTTAAGGACCGAAAGAGGATAAGAATAGGCACGTGTACTGAAAAAAAGGACAGTTGGATCGACAAAATCACCCGCTTTCAAATAAATATTATATTTATCAAACGAATTATGTGTTAGTGCAATACAATATGTTGCGTTAATATAGTTATACTGACTAAACCGCGGTCATTGAATCAATTAATAACTTGTCGCAGCAACGATATAATTCGTTCAGTCGACTAAACGTTTGCCTGAACGAATTTTGTTCGTTCAAAGTCTCATTAAATCGAGCACTTTTTTTCTCAGTGTGGGATTAGGGTACGTGTCCGGGCATTGGTACTTCTATCTCACGAAGAGGGAATGTTGCGGCAAGGTTCGCGCCGCGATATACGACGACTGCGATAAGCAGATACGACGATGCGGCCCCGGCGAGCTCACGTCGATGTAAATTCAAGTAGCTCGGAATGTGTTGTGACAAGTGTCTACGCTTTTTACAACGCCGCTTGGATACGAGATATTTGCACGGCTTGTACAAAGGTGCTAATAACGACGTCGATTAAATTGTTAAGGAACAATCCGGGCGTAAACGGTTGCGCAAAGTTCCCCTTCCATTCACGATTTCCCCCTTCCTCCTCTTTTATCTCTCTCTTTCTCTCTCCGAAGGTCTGATTAATCTCGCGAGCCGTGCTTCCCGCGAATTAAGTATTTTCAACGCGCGAGACTGACACCCGCGCGAAATACGAGATTCGAAGTGAAACGAGCACACCCGCTATCCCGACCGTCGATGAGTAATCAAAACTTGGCGATACCTCGAGCGCGATACGTCACGTCCGCCCAACGTAGCGTATATATCCGCAGATTGAAAATTCCCAGTATTTTCGCATCAAAACTCGATACGCGGGCGCGCCGCGCCGCGCCGCGTCGCGCTAAATCCACCGCTGTATCGGCATCGCAAATATTAGCGAGCGGAAATATCGGCCTCTCGAGCGTCGTTTCCCATGTCGAAAATTTGCTTTACGCGAACATTCTGTACAATTACGAAACTTGAGGGTGACTAACCGAGGAAAAGCAGACAAATGCAACAAGAAAACGAATGCTCTCTTTTTTATCGAATAATTCGGGTAACACGCAGCGTATGAAACTTACGCGCGTGTATGTACATCGAAATGATAATTGAAGTAAAGTTACAAAAACACGAGAGAGAGAGGAAAGTCTCACGACTGGAAAACGTGATTTCCCTTCATACTCGCAAAGTTGATCTCATTACTTTCTGTATTTCTGCTTCGATGCCTTCGCGGATACTTTGACAGGATTTATCGCCGAAATAATGATAGCAAACTCCATTGTGGCGGAAATTGGTGATCTTGGGAACTCGGTGTCTCATTTCGATGCGGACTAGGCAACTTTAGTTCGATCAAACTTCGCCAATAAGATACTCGCGCTGACCAAGTCTTGCGCTCGTGGCTGCTTCTGCCCCCGAGCTGGCAATCCGAGCCACCGTTATTGGCGAAGTTCGGAAGACAAGACGGGGGTCCTTGAATTTACACTAACCGCGCAACTATTCGCTCGTGCGCGATCTCTCTAAAAACCTGACCCAATCGTCGTGTCCTCACCACGTGCGATCTCTCAGTGTCAAACGTGTGACAGCCGTTCTTGCCTCCGCGTCGAATGTCATTGAACGCGATTTTCGCGTGGAAACGGAAACAAAGGGAGTAGGAACGAGTAGTCGTTGATAGGAAACAATAACGACATTGCGTATACTTTCCGTATTCCGCGGGCAGCCCACGGCGCGCGCGTACACGAATATTCCTGTCGCGGCGACGGAAGCTGCGTATTCACGAGTTACGCGTATCACTCGTAATTAGACTGACGACGACGTCGTCGCCACGAATGCACCGGCGGCGGCAGCGGCGGCGGCGGCGGCGGCGGCGGTGGCAGCCAACAGTACAGTGACTCCCGAACGACATGTGTACGCGAGTTCCGACGAGACCAACGCGTCACTTGGCCCTCGTCGCGAGCGAGTGAGCGAGCAAGCGAACGCGCGGAAAAGAGAAGCAAAAGGAAGAAAAAAAAAGAAAGCAAAGAAAGAGAGAAACAAAAAGGAAAGGAGCGCGTCGTCGCCGTGTCGAGGAGGAAGAGGGAGCGAGAGCAGCGCACAACACGCGCGAGCACGTGTGCGTGAATGCACGCGGAGTATTTTTTGCGGCAGCTAGCGGAGAGTAGTCGTGCTTGAGTTGGCCGCTCGGTCGGTCGCCTTCGGTCACGCGGGGGACAGGCAGGGGGAAAGGAAGGGGGTCGCGCCGAGCGGAGGGAGTCGGGTTGAAGTCAAAGAGAAGTGGAAGGGGGCGCGCAGGGTGTTGTTGGACGAGGAGAGGGAGAGAGGACGCGAGAACGCTGACGAGGCGACGGTTGCCGCGACGGCTGGTGGGGCGACGCTAGGCGCGGCGCGGCGCGGCCGGAGGTGAGGTTGGATCGGCGACCCAGCGGGGTGTCGGGGAAGTCTGTCGCGGATGGGGGCGTGGTGGGGGGTGAGCTCTCCTCACTGCCGCAGTAGAGTAGCGGCCTTCGGCGTGATCTGATCTCGTTCCACGCGCGTCGTCGTGTTCTCATTACGCGCGTTCTCTCGCGAGGGATCGTCGCGCCCACGGCGTCCTAGTACTCGCGTGTGTGTGTCGCGTGTGTGCATGCGTGCTTTTGGCGTGCGAGCGTGCGTAACGTTGGGACTGTTTTCTCGAGAGAAAGAGAGAGGCGCGTTTCTTCTGTTCTCTGCGAGAACATCGCGGCTCTTTGCTCGCGTGCGCGATCGGAGTTCAGGCCGACGACGATTCGCCGCCGCGCTCGATTCTCCTTACGCTCGTTTTTTGCAGTAGTGTGCCTCTACGATACATCGCAGTGATAACACAGCCGGCTCTCGACGGCTCTCGTACGTATCGCGATTCAAACGTCCGGTAATTATTGTGCCCGCCGGTCTCACCTCGCAGCGAGCAGCAGTATATCGGAGTACACAGCGGTAGCGGGGGATTACGCTACGGATTTGCAGTGTGCTTGTGGTGAAGCCGGAGCAACGGAGGGAGGGAGGGATAAAGAGAGAGGGAGAGAGATATGCCGGTCGCGGTGATCGGCGTTCTTATTTCACGGTGAACGATAGCGCGTCAATAAGTGTAGCTATCGCCCTTCAGGCGATCCCAGGAGCAGCGGCGCGTCGTGCGAGACCCGTGCCAACTCGGCCGGGCGACGTCGACGTCGCTGGCGAACGCCATTGTTCGCGCGCGCCGGAGGTCACGCGAACGGCGTAGCAGAGTGTGTTTCGTTCGTGTGCTTTTTCTCCCCAGACAGTGGATATACATGTACTTGTAGAGATATCGGCGCCCTCTCTTCTCGCGTAGCTCCGTCCACGTCGCGTGGGCGATACCACTCGGCGAGAACGCGGTGTCTCCGGTCGCAGTCGTCGTCGCGATCCACTCCCTGGCGAACGTTCAACTTTCGGCCGTGATAAAGGTGGTGGCGAATAGAGGCTGGCAGACCTGACGGTCGGATTAGAAAGAAAGGGCTTTTCAGACAAGAGAGTGAGAGAGAGAGAGAGAGAGAGAGAGAGAGAGAGAGGGGGAAGCGAAAGGGGAAGTGCACCGGCTGTGTCGCGAAAGAAGGAAAAAAAAGGGGAGAAACGAGGAGATCAACCATTGTTCGTCGGTCGATCAACGACTGCGGCTTCGTGAGTGCTCGGCAATCTCCGTGAGCGATCGTCACCGTCGCGTATTATAGCGCCCTCCTACACGGCTCTATCACTTTGTATCCCGGTTCGCGGAACGAGGATCTCGCCGCCACGCAAGTCCGCCCGGTGGAGCAGTGCCCTCGATCGCCGGTGTTTCCTCGCTGCGCGAGTGTTAACCGATAATCCTGTCGTCCGCGGGGCGGCACGGCACGGCACGGCACGGCGGGGCAGACGAGTATTCCCCATCGCTGAAAAGAGAAACCGAACAGCGAGTGTGATATCCGCGAGAAAGTGCGACACGCTCGAGCTCATCTCGCGCGAATAAAGGCGCTTGCGCACACACGCTCGCTCGCTTGAAAAGCGGACAAAGTCGACGAGAGTGAAGCCGATCGCGGGAACGGCCTCGCGACGCTCCGGCGGGTCGCGCCGAGGGAGATGAGCGGCCGCGTCACGATCGCGATCGCCTCTCCTGCGATGAGGAGGCAGTGCGCGACGGTGCCTATGGTAGCGTGTACGGTTGCGGCGGCGACAACGGCGGCAGTGGAGGGCGATACGCGGACGGCGAGGATCACCACGAGCGCGACGGCGACGTACAAGCGAGTAGCATCAGCAGCATGCCACCGGTGCTAGGAGGCGCGGCAATGGCGGTCCTTCCGGTAAGCCCGCAGACGGCCACGCAGGGTACCCCGCACCATCACCACCACCCGCACCACCATCATCACAACAACCATCATCACAATCATCACGTACACCAGGGACAGACGCAAGTGCTACTCGCTGCCGCAGCCGCAGCCACGCAAGTGCAGCCGCAGCTGATCTACCAGCCGTACAATCTGATGCCGGCGAGCGGCTCGCCCTCTCAACCGGGCTTTCAGCAGCAACAACAGCAGCAGCAGCAGCAGCCGCCGCATCATCACCATCATCATCACCAGCAGCAACAGCCGCCGCCGCCACAGCAGCAGCAGCAACAGCCGCATCATCATCACCATCACCACCAATCTGTCGCTCAGCAGAGCAGCTTTATACCCGGCGACGTAGGGAACGCAGCGGCGGCGCTAGCCCTGTAAGTTTGTGACCAATTTCCGATCGGTATATACCGTCCATCTCTCTCTCAGGGAGGAAACTGCGAGTTTGTTCGCTTTACTGAGGAGTCTAACGAGTACATAACGATTGTTGATAACGGAGGCTAGGGAGGTAAGAACGGATAGATGGGAAGAGATGTGCAGGTGCAGTCGCGGTCGTCAAGGTTGACTGGGTTTCCGAGCGTGCGCGCCGGAGACGCAGGATTCCGCGAACGGTGATCCTCTCGCGAGTTCCCCGAAGGCGTATGCGTGGGAACGCACGCGTGCTTTCGCGTCTGTGAATCCGCGGGTCTCGAGACGTTTCGTTCGTTCGTTCGTTCGCTCGCTTGCTCGCACACTTTATTCTCTCCGCGCACGACACGCTGTAACTCGCTCTTCGGAATCAAGGTCGAGAGAACCGTGAGGAATCGCGAGTGATATCGTATGAAATGCTCGGATGTCGATACTCAACATGTTCGAGCGTCGCGTTTTCTTTTGAAATGGACGCTAGTGGACATTGTTACTCATTCATTTCAACGCGACGACGAGTGGTATTTCGGGCCGCTCAAAATTTAATCGTTCCAAGTAATCGGGCTTCACTATCCCATCTCGAGGCGTAACGACTCGCCATCCTGCGATTCGTTTGGCCCCCTTCCCGAGGAGAGATCCCTCTCGTCGGGGATTCTTCAGGGTCGACTGAATCTTCACGGATCGTCGCACGGAAGTGGGCCGATTGTGGGAATTATGGGAGCGTCGCGCCTCACCGACTTTTCTCTTTCTCCTCTTTCTCTCGATCGCCGATGATGATCTGCGGAGCGAAGCAGTGGATTATGCGGGTTCATTGCATCGCGACGCGACGGTGGCGTAAATCGCGCGTACGCGACAAGTAATGCGCCGCGCGATTATAGTGATGATCGAAAGCGGCGACGGTACGTGGAGACGCGTGGCTGCAGGTGTTCGGCCAACGACGCCGCTAATTTGTCACGTCGGCGAAAATAGAGCGTTGCGCCCGCGGCGGCGATTAACTCGCGCGTTCCGAGACGCGCGGAATTAGAGCGACCTAGGATAAACAGTGTGCGTGTAATCCTCGGTTTGCGCGCGCGCGTGCGTGGGTAGCGCGAGAACGCCAGCGGGCAAACAAAGGAGGGAACCAGCGTTCGTCGGCGATCGCGGAACTTTAATGCAGGTGACCGCACGCTGGGAGAGGAGACGATTAATTTCGCCCGAAATGATTGTTACTTTTGATACCAACGGTGTCTCCTGGCTGATTCGGCAAGAAATTAGTAGCTGTATACGTGTGAGATTATTATCACTGATACCATAGCGACATTATTGAAGCTTAATCTACAATATGCTTCCTGTTCCTTGTTCTGGCCTGAGGTTCAAGTCGCAAAAAGAAAGAAAGACGCAGGGAGCACAAAGAACACATTGTGGACTTCAAGCTTTACCGCAGAACTAGTTTTGATTGTGATTCTTTTGACGTATTATCGCGTAGTGATCAAATAGCAAACACTTTTCCACCGGTGTGCGCTGGTTTCCGCACAGCCTTGACAACTTGGATCGTGTCGTGGGCGTCAATAATGGTATTTAGCATTGGGTACTGGCGCCAGTGAAAGTACAAAGTTTACTCATCGTCGTTTGTCTTAGTCAAGTTCAACATCGGAGCGCACAAACTTGGTTTGTTGCCGTAAGTCCCGTCTTAAAATAGATGTGCACGATCCCGCGATGGAAATATCAGAAGTAAACGAGACCGCGAACTTTGGTTATCCCAGAAATTCCTGGAAGCGATTCGGCAAACGTGTTAGTGTTATCGCTTAACTTCGCGGGGTAATCCATTCGGCTGAGATTGTTTGTCTGAGGTCGCGTGCAAAGATGGCGATATTGTTCCGGAATTTCAGGGGCACATCGGCGGGAATAAATATTGCGGCGGGCGTGTGCGCGGAATTTCGATCGGCAAGCGATTGCGTTGCAGCACGCCGTTTGTTTGCGCTCTTCGCTGTGACGACGAGCCGTGAAATTCGAAGAACAGAGCCGACCGTAACGAGCGCTCAAGGTCGAATTGGAATCTCGGACTTTGACCTCACGACACTCGATAAAGTTTCGGGCCGTTATCACCGCGTGGAAAAACATTGGGTTGTGCGCGCGAAATGAAATATGTCGACGGTGACTCGCGACGATGAAACAATTAATCGTGGTGTTTCCTGAAGAGTCAGTCGCAACGTTACATCACGATGCCCCTAAAGGCCATTCTTCACTGCGTAAGCATACTTGTGAACGTAAGAGTCAACTAATCAAAGTATTTTATTCACTGATTGCTTCATTCTGATGCTTGTCTGATTGCTAATCACTTACAACAACTTGCGACTACGCTTACGCAATTGTAAAATGGCCTTAAGAAAGAATTCATACCTTGGCAGAAAAGCGGAAAACAGAAAGGCAGAAGCCAATCAATGCTGGTAGAAAAGCAGAAGAAAAGTCGACTACTATCTGACCTGATGCGAGTTCTGATTGGTTTCTATCGAGGTGTGAATGCGCCCTAAAGCGTCACCGAATATCTGTCTGTTTAGCAGAATTCCCTTCCGAGCGGTCGCGAGAGTGTCCGAGATCGTACTCAGCCGGAAAGTGTGAAGTGCGCGGAGAGTATATTTACATTTCTATTTATACGGTTCACCTTAGGCGCGACCTCATACTCTGCGCGAACCTTGTGAATCGCGGACTCTGCTCACTCCTGTTCTCGGACACTACATCTACACAGCACGCAATGTAACATTAATAGACAGAGCGGATTAGTGGACGAGCGATTACTCACTCGTGGCTCGAATAATTTAAACCGCGACTAAGGCGCGCACGCAACGCTCGTATCGGAGACGCGCGACGTGTTTGCAAACAGGTTTGGTTCGCAATGTCGCCGAAGTTGCGTAACGTCCGGGGCGCGCGACGTTTGCGATCTACGCCGACGTGTACACGTCATTGCGCGTAATTAAACGGAATTCGTAACCGCAATCCGACACGGCGGACATGCCGAGGCGAGCAACGCGGAACGAAGGTGGTTTTTCTCGCTTCCTCCTCCTCCTGCGGAATATCCTCGATTCGCGCGCGTTCGCTTGGATGGCCGCGCGTGAAATTTGCATTATCGTTCGCCGCGCGAACAAGCACTTCGATTCTTCCCTCCTCTCGCGAGCAAAAACAAGGTCGCAACGTCGACGTGCTCGACGTACACGCGGCGCCATGGACGCCCTACCGTTCCCTAGATCGAGACTTACACGATTTCCGGTCTTGTACACGCTTGAGAGATTGAATATCACTCAAGTAACTCTAGTTACAATGGCGTTGTAATCGTAATGGCTTCAACCTCATTTGTACAAGGCATAAATTGTGTAACTTTCGATCTAGGGAACGATAGGGCATCCATGGCGCCGTGTGTACGACATGAGAACTTCATCCGAGGAACTTTCGAGGGAATTGTTCGGACGAATATGTGGGATGGCGCGCGCATGTGGTGCGCCAAACGTGACCGCCAGTAATCCTTTTCGCAAGGTTGCCAAACCCGGCTAGGTCATTTCGTCGAAGCGACATGTCGAGTTGGCACATAAGATTTTCACTTTTGCCGTAATTTCGACGTAAGAGAGAGAAAAATTTAGCATAGGGTGACGCTCTGAGGCAATTGGTTTAAAGCTGGTGTCTCTGATATTAGAATCGTTGAAAGAATATATTAAAAATTACTGCAAATACCGATATTGTGGTCTTTTCCGGCTTCTACCCGTCAATGTGGATCGAGTTTCATGAGGGCTATATCAAAATTAATATTAAATTTTTTTCTAAAGTGTCTAACAGACAAATACATGATCACACATTACGAATCTATATTTATCGATTATGACTAAAAATTTTGGTTGCGTATTCTGGTATGGCAATGCAATGATATTTTCAGTTTTAATGTGTCCTTATAGTATAAAATGTTTGTGTTTCTCCATAAATATTGCAAATGGTTTTCCAAGTAGGGAAAATTTCAAAAAAATATCTTAAAGACGTCTTAAAAGTCTAAAAAACATACATAGGACAGATCTTATGTCTTAAAAATTGGCGGGTCTTCCGAATTGACGCACTGATGCGTTTAAAACCTGGCAATCCTGCGCTCTCGGGACGCGACATAAATCTCGGCACATTATACGTGTTTACGTTGCGGCAGCGGAAAAGGTTGTTCGTTCTTTTTCTTTCTTCTTTCCCTTCTTTTTAGGCTTGAGTCAGTTTCTTGAAATCCGGGACCCAATTCTGTAGAATTCGGATAGTGGGGGAAGGGGGTAGGAAGGACTCTAACCCGCGAGGATCCCTGTTTTCTGCCAGATAACATCGGAACGTGAATAGAATTTCCCATACAATCGCTACCTGACCTGCTCAGATCGTGTCGAATGACAGACCGGCGCTTTAAAATGCGCGATGTAATGGGTTTAGCAAAACATAACAATACTGTTAATCGGGCACCCTCTCGCCGTGCGAGGGAGTGGAAAAGTTGATGTTGCGAGAACGCGAGGGTGAAAAGGGACGGAGGTTGGTAGAGGAAGGAATTTCGAGACGTCACGGGACCTTTGTCTGGCTGGTCTCAGGTAGAGAAATCACGAACGCGCCCGCCACATTCTATGGAAATGCACAAAGGCACGGCTGGTGTCTTTGTTAGACCGGAGGTCTCTTTCTCTCTACCTGCCCCGCAGTCGATTGCGGTCGGAACAATGTAACGTACGATGGAAAAAAATCAGTAGGGGCGAAAAAGGTAGACACACGATGAAGGGACGAGAGGAAGGTGGCGTACGGTCAGGGGAACGAGAGACTCCCGCATACACGAAGAAATAGAGCTGCCGTCTATCGCGCGCGTGCACTCGTCGAGGTCACTCAGGGTCAGTCAAACGACGGGCCCCCGCGCGTTATCAGATAAAATAATAATCGGCATTGTGCCGCGAGTCGGGCTCTATCAGATCGCACGCCTGTACTCGGTGAATTAAGCGGCTATTATAAATAATCGCGCGATATATCGTACGCAAGTTCCGCGATTCGTTGCCTCTCAAACGAGTTCTTTCGGGATATCTTCGCTGTGCGCTTCAGGCGAAAATGCTCGTGAAAAAGTTCGGCTAGTGCGCTGGATTCGATCAGTACGGAGATTTCGATTTAGCAGGCACGCTCACGCCAGCACGGTTGTCCAACTTTTTTTCCGCGGTCGCGAGTCGAGGAGGCTCGCGACGGTACTTTCCGTTCCGCAAGGTTTCCGCGATGAGAAATCCGCTGCGAACGAGCCGAAAGAGTAGCGGACACCCCGACAAAGTGGCCACTCGGCGGATTCCTTCGTCACGGGACGGCGTAATGCCCTTTCCTGCGAATCGCTCAGTCCAGCCGTCGGGAGAAACGCGGAACTTCCAACGAGCACAAACGCATTATCGTTATTATCGCGCATAATTCTCCCGCAATTTTATATCGCGGTATATATACATAGTATCGCGCGAGTCTTCCATTATCATCATCGTGCGTATTTTACGACGTCTGTTGTAATCATCGCGGCGCATTATATAATTACAAAACGTGCACGATAAACCCGTGCCATTATCTCGATTAGCATTCTAATCCGCATAGTATCTTTCGTGCTTTGCGAGATCAAAATAGAATTTCATTCTTCCTCCCCCCTCACCTCTCTGTCTCTCTCTGTCGCCCATCGTTGGAAAGATAATCAAATCGATGGCGATAACAACGATTACGTTCGTTCGCAAAACACGACTATCTCACTCACCGTATCTCAAAAAGCTGAAGGCCGGACGAGATGCGATCGCGTCGTGTCATGTCGTGTCATGTCGATATATATTCTCGGGCGGACAGTGCCGTTAAAAAAATATCGGGTTTATTTTCGTTCGCTGTCTCCCCCTCTTTCTCTCTCTCTCACTAACGGAGAAGCCACGCGTGAGGGAGAACGCTCTCTCGAGCTCTGCCGTTGCATTAATTTTCGCGGCAGCATTCGCCGAACGTATCTCGCGCGTTTGGCGGCTGTCATAACACAAGCGAGTGACTCGTGCGTGCGCTCGTACGACGCGGAAAATGTCAGAGAAGAAATCCGTGCTCGGCCGGAGAGAAGGAGCGTGCCCTTGAAAAACCGCCGCCGACATCTCGCAGACCGGCTGTAATTCGCGCGTCATTGTTCGGGCGAGTTTGGAATAAGCGGCTTTGAGCGGTCCAAGACCGGATGGCGATGAAAGTGCTCGTCTTTCGGCGAAGCGGGACTCAACGTGGAAGCGTGTCTCACAATGCGAGACCGATAGAGATGAGACTCGAAAATAATTCTCGCGCGGGATAACCGGTGACCCGAAACTCCGCATCGCAATATGAGCGGAATTCTGTGGTTGATGTTTGTCATTAATTACAATATCGTGTCGCGGAAACGTGGGAGAGAATATAAACGCGGGAATATAATCGACTGACAAAACTTATCTGTCCACTGAGAGAGAAAATATCAACGGAGCAGTAAGCGTGTTTATTCACTGAGTACTACTAATAATACATATTTATTAGTGCTGACTCTGTTGCCAGCCGAAGGCTTCCGCACACACTGGTATTCCGTTTATTTACGCACACACTGGTATAAAATATTTTTCGAGGAAAATATTTAGGAAAATATGTTACTAGTGCTCATAAAATAAGTAGTTATTGTTCTTTCGATATTTCTTTTCTCGGTATAAAATAGTCTTTATTTGCGGAGTTATTTGAAGATACGATCATGAGAATATTTGAACGTTCGGGACATTAAGAATATATCCCTGGGAAGATATTAACGCGCTGAATCCCGTGGAAGAATTTTCAGATCTTCGAGTGAAGATCTTCGGTCCCGCGACACCCTGTACACACCGGGCGGTCGTTGCGGTCGGTTTTCCTTCTCGATTTATCGTGCCCCCTCTCCGGGGTCTCTCTTCCTTTCGCTCCTTCTCCCGTTTCTCTCGAGAGCAGCGCTGAATCACAACCGCAAATATCCTCCTCCGGTAACCGGCTGCGCCGGTCTCTCGCTCTTCGGTTTCTCGAGAAAGAGCGACAAGGAAAAACCGCGACGGAGGAGGAGGAGAGTCGGCCAAGGAAGAGAGAGAGAGAGAGAGAGAGCAGCGGCGCAAAGGAGACGCTGCTGCTGCAACGCTCACACAGCGGAGGTGAAGATATTCGGTCTCTGTCCGTGTATTTCGCGACGACGATGCTCGTCCGAGGCCACGATCTAGGTCAATAGAGAGCTCGGTTTCTCTCCTCTCCTCGATTCAGCGATCGAACGATTGGCGATCGGGATTCCGCACCGCGAGATATCATTTGCGCGAAATCTCATTTGCACCGTCCTCCGCTCCGCCGTATGGGACGCGTGACAGAGACATGTGGCGAAGATTTAGGCCCGATCTACAATAGATGGAGTAAGGAGTAGGAGTAAGACGAAATGGAAATAATTTATTTCGCTTACTCCCTTACTCCAGCTCCTTACTGCAGCTCTTACTACTTAATTCAGGCTTACTTCATGTAATGTAGACGGGCAAACTTTTATTGGAGTAAGGGAGTAAGCGAAATAAATTATTTCCATTTCGTCTTACTCCTACTCCTTACTCCATCTATTGTAGATCGGGCCTTATGAATCTGTGTTATAGCCAATTCGATAGCTTGCACTAGTGCGCACTGAGTGCGCGCTAAGGCTTGTTTACAGTACATTCTTATATTTAAAATTGTCTCTTAAATACACAGAAAAAAGGATTTAGTTAAATTAACCAAATATCTCGAATATGAACGATCCAGAAATTCCGATTGAAATAACTCGAATTCTGTTTAAGTTAAGATTTTTGGACTAACCAAACACATCTGGTTATTTAACCAGACGTGTCTAGTTAAATAACCAGACATGTTTGGTTAATCTACCAAAAATCTTGTTAACTTAAACAGAATTCGAGTTACTTCAGTCGGAATTTCTGGATCGTTCATATTCGACCAGATATTATTAATTCAACCAAACCTGTTTTTTTCGTGTACATATTTAAAAACATTTTAGCTAATAAAATGATTCGTACGGATGTTGTACATATTATATTACTGGTTAAAAATATTTCAGAATTTATTTAAGACAATTTTTAAATATAATAACGTACTATGAACAAGTCTTGGTGCGCACTGAGTGACAAGCAACCAAATTCGCTATTAGAGTCGTTCTACACTAGTTCCAAGTCTCAAGATCGCAAGAAAATTGGCCAATCACAGTCAATTCTTCTTTGGTCGTAAGAAGAACGATCGATTGGTAAATTTTCTTGCGATTTGCAACTAATGTAGAACTGGCCTTAGGACGTCACCGATGCGCACGCCCCCGACGGCTTATGGAATGTGCGGGCGAATGCATTTCTCGCGCGGTCAAAGTGCGCGCGAACCTCGCGATAGCGCAACGAGCGGAGTGATCGCTCATTCTTAAAAGAGCGCTGCGTTGCGCAACTACGGCCGCGCGATCGCAACTGACGCGAGCGTATAAATAAACGGCAATTTTGCCGTTTGAGGCGCGCAGGAAAAAAAGAGGCATTACGACAGAGAGGAAGTGCGGCTGGCCGTATGTCCAGAGAATTACCGTTGTGCTCGCGCCGTATGATATAATCGACGGTGACGACGGTAATTCTCTGGAATCAATTAATGCCGGAGATATACATCTCAAGAGCGCGCGCGTCGTTCTCCTTCATATTATATGTGGAATTATATATTATTAAGTGGGAACTTGACGCAAACGTCTCGCTCTGAATGTGTGCGAGACACGCATCGAACGCCTCTTTCCGCGATCGTTCAATGATTCATCGGTATAAATAGTTATAGTGTCGACGAAACGCACGGGTGAAAAGAGAGGAATATGTTGATTTGCAGAAAAAAAATTCATTAACCGCCTTGATTGTACAAGTAGAAAATTTCATAGTAAAATTAATTTTTGTGGACGAGGAATAAATTGACAACTCCGCAGTAATTATCTTCTCATTTTGTGTTATTTATGTCTTCGAGGAACTGAAATGTGTGCTATTAAAAATTTTTGCTGTGTTCCTCAGCAAGAGAGAGAGAGAGAGAGAGATAGACTTTACTGCCTATTCCCCTGCACTAGAAATATCGAAATTTTATTATATAGAGAGAATATAATTTTACTATATATAGCAAATATAGTAAAAATTTTCTATATTTGCTATATATGATAAAATTTCTACAGATTTACTATATAATAAAAGAAAAGAATTTATACGAAAAAAAGAAAAAAAACTACAAAATTCTCTTTCTACGTGTGGATGTAGTGTACAGGTCGATTAAATGGTGGAACGTCGTGTTATGCGATCGCGCGAAACGCTGAATCGCTCATAAACTCTTAATCGCTACTACGATCCGATAATTATATGCAGCGCGCTACTTCCGTAACGCGCGTTCATTCTCGTTATCAAGCGCGTGACTTAAGTCCGAAGGTCGGGTGTATCGCTGTGAATATCTCGAGAAGAGAGGAGAGAGAGGAGAGCAGTGACCACGCTGCTGCGTGATCCTCCTTCTCCGTCTTGTTCTCGGACGCGTTACGTCCGCGTATCCCGCCGTTCACCCTTTCTTACAAAAATCGCCAACGCCGAAGTGGCGGCTGGTTCCGCGATATCTTATCGGTGTTACACGCAGCCGCGTTATCGGCCGGTGGTGGTAGGAGGCAGCAGTCCGGCGTATCGTTATCGCGTGTGTTTGTCATCGCCCTCCGCGCACGTATCCCGTTCAGACATATACATATCTCTCTCTCTCTTTCTCCTCATCCCTCCCGCCATCCTCTGTCTCTCGTTTACATACACCATGCACATCGGTTGCGTACACCGCTGTCGCGCTATCTGCAAGTGCACGCAATTGCAGGAGCAGTTTCACGAGAAACGAGTCCACGTCAGTTACGAGAAAGAAAGAGAGAGAGATAGAGACAGAGATGTGTGGCGGTGAGAAATCTCGGGTTGAAAAGCTGCAAACCTTCGCGTTCATACAGATCGCTGTGTAATGCTGGTGCAATACGCGTCAAACGGTATGTAACACAGGTTACACACTCTCCTAGAATTATGTCAGAATTGCGCGAAAAGCCACGCCGATCTGCGCTGATTTCACGAGGCTAGACACCATGGAAAGTTCATTGGGTTGACAAACTGCGTGTCGTGTATCACACTTGCTTTCAATGCAGTTTAAACACTTTTTTTCAATACAATTTGGAGTGCAGCTAATCATTCAATAAGGGAAAAAGAGAACTTAGTTTCTATTAAATAAATTATCTAGAAGTTAATCTATCTAGTTCTATCTAAATAGTTATCTAGAAGTTCTCTCATTGGATTGCGCTCTAAACTGCATCGAGAGAAATGTTTCAATCGTTTTAGAACCGAGTATACAACCGAGAAAATGTTGCAGTAAAAATTACGTAAAAATTCTATCTCTTTTTATACAATGTTTTTTCACAAAGCTAGATTATACTGAAATTGTAGCATATATCAGTAAAGTGATAACAAACTTGACAACCATATATATGATATAAAAAAAGAAATTCAAATAATTCCACATTCAAATAATTTCAATAATTTTGTAAATAAGTGGTAAAAAATGTGTATATTTTGAAATAAAAATATACAGCAATTTCGATCATAATTCCGTATAATCCAAGGTTGCAACAATTTTCTTTCTAATTTTTGCTACAATATTTTTTCCGCACATATTTTTAAACAAATACGTAACAGTTTTGGTCGTAATTCTGTATTGTCCGAAATATTGTTGTAATTCTAGCTGCGATATTTTCTCCGTGTATATAATGCGAATTACATCGCGCCTGTTTCGCGATTTGTGCCGCAGCATGCATCGTTAAATGCACCGCCGTCATTTGACATTTCGTGCGTTGTGCACGTGTGTCGTGCGAAACCCGAAGTCTCGCGCCAAAACACGCGCCGCGCGAGAGCCGAAGCGTAAAGTGACTCCGCAATAACACGTGGCGAATGGGAGAAAAGAGTTGTCCACTCTCAGAGCGAGTGAGTTTGCGCGCGGGCCGTTCGTCGATTGATCCTTCCACCCGATTAAGAACCCAACCTAACCATTGTGTAACCGTACGCGTGGCGATAAATATCTGACCCGTCTAAACCAGTGGCGTGACATCATGTGAGTCACCGATAACTCGCGCGCCCATGTAGCGCTCTCGCTTTGTCCCTGTCAATTGGCGATAAAATGTGACACGGACTCGTTATTTCCATATCCCCGGGGCATTCATTTCTTTTTTTCTTTCCTTCCTCTCTTTATGAGGCATCTCGACACTTTCATTCCCGATAATTCCGAGATAACGCGATGACGAGTACCGGAAGACATGAATTAATATTCCATCGATATGAAAACGGCATTTTTATCTTCCAAGTTCATCGGAATAATCTTGCCGATGTTTGTATCTCCTTCCCTCTTTCTCTCTCTCTCTCTTTCTCTCTTATCTTGTGCTTCTCGAAGAGATCATTTTACGCGCACTTCTCATCTCTCTCATGTCGCGTTACACACTCATGATCTAATTAACTGTTTCTTTCGTGAGGAAAGACTCGCTTGTGACTCGATGAAGTCTGTATCTGTAGAGTTTCTGTAATGACACAGAGTTAAGACAAAACATAATAAATTCTGATTGGTCCTATCCGCTATTTTCAGAGGTGACGTGGTGGAAGTGAGAGAGAAGCTCTAAGACTGAAGTGACAAAGCACGTTGTAGCTTCTTTCTCACTCACCTTGCAAATGGCGGAAAGTGTCGTAACTTCGACTTGAGGAACTCTAGGTGTTCACCTTCATGTTGCTCGCCATCGGTTAGCCGGTGGTGGTTCTCCTCGATCTCGGACAAAGGCGCGCGATTTGCAAAGCGCGGCCAAAACGGCGGCGCGAGTTAACGTTTGGATCGCGCGGAATTCGTGAGAGAAGATGGAAGAGAAGCCGCCGCCGCCACCGCCGAGTTGGCTTCGCTCCCAAATGGCACCGGACGTGCAAACGGGGGCGAAGTAATCTCGCATTCGGGAATATCGCGAAACGGGAAAAAAGAGGAAGAGAGAGAAAGAATAAAAAAGGGAAAGGGACATTTATCGCGTTCTCTTTGGGAGTACGCGATCCCCTCGATCATTCCCACCCAGCGATTCCAATTGAAATCTCGCGCACACCGCGCGTTCCACGCGAACAAACAGACACTGCGGCATGACCCAAAAACGGTTTTAATTTTCTTTTCCCCTTTTTTTTTTTAATAGCCGACTGGCCTCGATTCGCGGTCATTAATATTCGATGATGCTCGCGATAATTTTTTTAACTTATCAAGAATTATATTATATTTAGTATCGCGATATATTCATGGTATTGGACATTACAATATTTAACTTGGCTTAAAATATGCACGGAGAGAATATCGAATTACCTTTTTATATATGTACGTATATATTTTAAAATTTTCACAATTAGTTTTAATAAGATAAATCTTACGCATTATTATCTTTCCACGTTGTTTCTATTTTCCTATATATCCTGTGCTATCTTTTCTATACTTTATAACCTTTTTCTCTCCTACTATCTTTCCTTGCGTTAACTTAAAGCTGATTTTTACTTTGTGTCCACATACTCTTTTCATATAAATTTCTTTCAATTTGCTATGTTTTGGTAGTGCAGAAATAAATTGTCGATATCATAGTAAATTTTGCCACAAACATGAAAAATTTTTTAATAGCACATAAAATGGATAAATAGTCAATTGCTGCAAAATATCGATTTATTCCTCGGTGTATAACATTTTATAGTAACTCTTCCCATGAAAATATTCCGTGTATCGGAGTGTATAGGATTCGGAGAGTGTGTGCTCTCACGGATACAGAGTGGCAAGATTTAACGCTCGGCGATCTCAGACGAAAGGTCGATGGTTCGTATAATTTTCGCCTTTATCTATCACCCCGACACGTGAAAATGATATTCGCGCGTGATTTGCGTAGGAATCTTGTTTCGCGCGCCAGCAGCTGCATACGCAAGCGAAGCAGTGACGCAACCGGCGAACGTAAAATTCACGAAAATCCATTAACGTCGATACGCGCGACGTGAGCATCTCGCTCCGATAACCTCTCCTCTCTCACTCGTAATAAATCACTTTCTTCTTCGTATTTCGCGAAAAGAGCGGGAAGCGGCGGAGTCTCGAGTGTCCGGCTGCGTGCTTTTTCCTCGTTACGTTCTCTTTCGCGTTGTCGAAGGGAACGGTCCGTGAATTCCACGTCTGCATTCTGCTCGACGCGTATTATTTTCGACGGCCGCGTACTCCCGTTCTAGCACTTTTGATATTCGGGTCAGAGCGCTTGTGAAGATGCGCCTCGGTTTCGCGCGGAGGAGAGGAAGCCGCGTCTCGGCTTATCGGCGACCTCGAGTTCATCTTGTGAAAGAGCGTTTACGCGCGCGCGAGAAGCGACGGCTTTATCCGCGCAACGCGTACGTAGTCGGACTTTTATTTAAAATTCGTCCCGCTCGCGCGGTTTATTTTGGAGCACGTACGCACACGCGATAATCTCTATTTTGAGGACCGGGATGTATCGGCGTGTGCATTCCGCGCTTTCTGGGCTCGATACGAGAGAGCGAGTGAGAGAAGTTCATCTAGCCACTTGTCCCTCAAAATGTCGTATTCATGACTCGTATCAGCGAAATGCGTTGCTCCGACTTACTTTTTTCATAATTTTGTATCATGATTGTAATAAACTTTGATACTTGAGGTTTTTATTGTCGCAAACGCTGCAATAAGGGATAGTATATAATCAGCAACGAAAATTAATTACTAAACAAAATAAAAATATTTAGAATTGTATCTTTTTGCAAAAAGAGAAATTCGTTAATCAATTGCTTTGTAACTTCATTTCATGTGATGATGACATAATACAATGGACCACAATGATTGGTTCCGCCATATTGAGGGGCCTGCGACTAGGAACAGTTAAAGACGTTAGTCGTGTTGGTTCAAAAAATTAAATTCCCCGACGCACGAGAAAAAAATTGAATCGCGAATGTCGCAGGAAATACATCGTTTTGATAAACATGGGGACATTATGAGAGAAATTCTACGAGAATTTCGTGAGTTAAAATATTACGTTTCCATTTACAATATTCATCGTGTTTGCTATTATGCTGATTTTTTTAATTTCTCCAAATTCGTGGAATTCTCCTTCCGTCTTCGCTATCACGATTTATTTGGGGAATTATCTTCACACAGACCACGTAACGTTCGTTTTCACATTACATTGTGTAAAACTTGTGGACCTGGTTTGTCTGTAGGTGTACAAAGAAAAATGTTGGCGTATACATGTGACGTTGGTAGGAACGTGTTAAGTAAAGTTGCAAATTTTGAGCAAAGACAAATACGCCCGGCGCGACCGATCGGTGCGTCACACATGCGTGACGCTGGCGGCGAACGTGTTAAAATTCCTCCGAAGACAACTCTGAAAGAGACGTTCATCAACCCGACGACCTTCCGTTCGGTTATATTCCGCGCGGATTTCTCGACTCGTCTATTTCGGACGGTGTGCGATCTCGTTGCGCAAGTGATTTGCGTGGCCAAACAAGTCTCCCGTGGCGACAAAGAATTCACCTCGCCGTCACACACCGTTCGGGACATATTAATCCGCGGAATTGGACGGGCCAGCTCGCCCAAACGTCGCCCTACATCCGCACATATGAACGCGGCATTCTCGGCGTTCCAAAAACGACAGCCAGCACATTTTTGCGCGATATCAAAAATATAAAACTACCCGAATTGCCGTCGCGTCGTGAATTACGTCGTGTAAACTCGCGCGTGTATGTTTGCAATTCATACAGCATGTTGTTTTGGCGCACAAAGTTTAACATTTTTAATTTAATTCATATTTAATTAAACTGATCTCTGATATTTTATATTGGAACACTGGCGCGCATCGCACGTGCGGATTTTCATTTGTCCTCGCGCGCTCAACGATACAGATTCTCCTTTTTTTTTCCTGTTTTTTATATTTTTAGTCAAATTTCATATAACTAAAAAATCAACAGAACACGTACGAATGTGCGGCACGTTGGCGTTAACAATTGAATTACGTCTGGTTTTCGCCGGCGATGATCCGCGGCGCAGCGCCGCCCTGATATCGCGACGAATTATTTCCTCGTCTTCCTCCGCAAGCGGCGATCTATCCGCGCGTCGCGATAAAATTACTGCGCCAACTCCAAATTCCTTCGCGTTCGCGCGCAGTATCGTCGGCCGGATAAAACTCTCTCGGCGTCCTACTTACGCAAGCACTTATCGACGCATCTTTATCGTCGACGCGCGGGGCGAATCTCGCGCGAATTCTCCGTAAATTTCTCGCGCGAGCCGCAAACAGTCCCGCCTGGGGCTTCCTCTCTGCGACGATAAAGATGTGAAAGGGAGGGCGGGCGAGAATAAACATTCACGTCGTGCACGTGCGCGATGAATCGCGCCTATCGACCGCTCGCTCGCTCGCTTGTTCGACCAGTCAGCCAGCGAGCCAATTAATTCCGCAGCACACGCTCGAAGCGCAGAAGAGAACAGTGCCACGTTCCGGGAGCGTTGCAGTTTCTCGCATAATGCGTTCCATTCTGCGACTGGACGGGTGCCAAGTGCATGTTTACGGAAATCTCGGTCGGCCGGGGAACAACGGGGCTTGGGGAGGCGGCGGCGTTAAGAGGGCGGACGAGTGAAAGACTGGTTTATTCGCGGACGCGCCGGGTTCTCCTCGGAGACAAAAGAGAGTCGCGGATCTGTCGGTGGGAGTTATAAACGGCGACTTGTTTATGGAAACGCGATACATCGTGCGCGCGACACGGAGGAGCGCGAAAGCACGAATCTCTCGATTACGACCGCAGACATCTACAGGGTGTCTGAGGCAAGATATTCGAAACCATGTGTGAAAGTGGAGCACGTCAACCTGAGGTTGTCCACTTTCAAGCAATTACGTAAAATTTCGAGATATTAAGGAAAAGAGATTAACGAACCAAGAACGCTTGGTGGTATGTGGAACGAACTCTACAAGCGTTAACGTCTCATCGAAAATGGCGGAAACGCGACTGCCTCTTAACACGTGGATATATCGTCTGACAGAGCTGAAGGCGGAGTAATAATGCGAGCAACGCGTAGACTATTGTTTCTCGACGTATCGCGAGCATGTCATGTCGTTAAGAAACAGTGTCAGCCATTTTCCATGAGTCGTCTTCGCGCTAACACGCTCTTTATTTGGAGAACTCGTCCCACAACGCCTTCTGTTTCGTCAATCTTTTTTTCGTTAATATCTCAAAATTTTACATAGCTGTTTGAGAAATGGCAGACAACTTTTCATTCAAATTGTTCCTGCGACTGCACCGTGAGTTGCCGGACACTCTGTATATATTCTCTAGATTCCGTGTACTCAAAAACTATATAGTTAAATAACGCATTGCTGACGGACTTGGTGAGCGATTGGAATGCGGTTACTCTACAAATGTAAGAATTCTCCGCCTATGAGGTTACTCAGTCGAGATGTGTGTTGTCGATGTGTTTACATACGAAACAGTGTGTGTACACATTTGCACGAATTGACATCTGAGTAGTCAAGGCTCACGGTCTAGCATATTATAGATGTCTGTGATTGGTGACCCCGGGAGATCAGCGACGACCTTTCGGCGGCGTCGAGTCGCTCTCGCGATCAAGCGACCGTTGACGTCACATACGACTTGGATGTGTTTCGCAGCGAACGAGAACGAATGAGCCGTTGACGATAATGAGCGAAAATTTCACTCGCGATAGGGTTATCGGAGTGTCTTACGACATTCACTCTTGCGTTAGGAAGGATGGCACAAATAACGAATTTCGATTAACGCTGTACAACGCGACAATCCGCGTCGCGGGAAGTATAATTATGCTACGAATTCACGTTTCGTCGCTCGCTTTTTCCATGGAAATTGAGATATATAGTTTTCATCTCGTTTATTAATTCCATATCCTAAACGAAAACTTGTTTACCGAGGAAATATTCTTCTTCTAATAAAGTTGGGATTTAAATATATATAGTCGAAATTGATGAATATTATGTATATTTATATATTAATTAGGATTTATGGGTATTAATTGGAAATTCACTGGATATTATTTCAACTTTTCTCTCTTTTAAATTAAGAGAAATCTTTATTTGGAATATTCTCTTACTAAAAGAATTTGTTATTGAGAAAATATGTCAAAGTTATATGATTATTACTAGCTTTCGTAGTTTGCAGATTTTTCTTATTTAGCTTCACGGAATGGAAAATCCTTGCACAGTGTGGATGTGCGCATATTAATGCATTGCATTGCAATCCACGTGTCATAGGAAATTAAGAAGAATTTTTACTGTCATTTTACATGGCACCTATATATAGCTGATCCACCATTCTATTTTCACTTTATAAAAGTTTGAACATTTATATACATAAAACAAAAGTTGAACGCCATATGGACGACCTGTGCAAATATCATGAGACCGCCAGAATACAAGACTAAATTTTAAAAAATTTGCAAACGATTTGGTTGCACTGACGTGTATCTGGTAAACAGGATAAAGAACGGCAACATACTAAAACGTTCGTGCTGTCTGCTTGACTATGTGTGAGTGAACTGAATACACAAGTACACACACTAGATGTGTGCGTGTGCACACATACATTAACACAAAGTCAAATAAAACACACCACGCCTCTAAATCAGTATTAGCGAGCTGTTTACATGCACGGCATATTGATCCTTTTCACCTACACTTTTCCACTTTTCACTCTGGCATCCCTTTAAGAACAAGACTTGCACGGTGGATAACAAACGAAATTCCTCGAACTCTTTAAGAATATCGTGCTTAGAATATCTCCCTGTTGGTTTTAAGAGAATCCTCTCTCGAGGGACCACATACTTTGGGATTCAGACGATTCCGCTGAACATAAGATTATATTTTATTGGATGTAGGAATTTTAAGACTTCTCTTGTATGTGTGGATCATAGGTAACTTTTTGAACGCGTACCGAGAAACGTCTCTTCACAACACACAGGACACGTTGTCTCGACACTCTCTCTAGTGCCGCGATTTCGACGCGCCCTTTTCGCCGGTCTTCCATCTAGAAATCTGGCATTAGCGTGAACCCCCGGAGGAGAGCCGGCTTCCCGGAAGCCATGCCCGTTCCACGCGGTTTCGTAAAGCCGACTGACTTAGAAGCGATCGCGACTATTTTTAAAGCCTGTGCGCCTCCGCCGTCGTCGTCGTCGTCGTCGCCGCGTCGCGTCGGCGGCTGCCAGGGCGAGCCAGAGAAGCGAGGCTCGCCTGTAATTTCCGCCGTGTAATTTCCGAACGAGTTCGGTAACCCGGTCGAGCCCTCGGGGCTGTTGGTCGTTCCCTTGATCTCCACTCGCGCCGAGTGATTTACCGCCTCGGCCACCGTCGCCTCCGCCTCCTGCCTTCGCGCCGCTAATTATATTTCGAGAAGAATACGTCGGTAGAGGAGAGAATATCATCTCTCTCTCTCTCTCTCTCTCTCTCTCTCTCTCTCTCTCTCTCTCGTA
>NW_022639619.1:140681-163743 GCF_010583005.1 Odontomachus brunneus | reverse complement strand
CTCTCTCTCTCTCTCTCTCTCTCTCTCTCTCTCTCTCTCTCTCTCTCTCTCTCGTAAGACGGCGCGATGGAGGCGCTCGTTGACTTGCTTCCAAGGCAATCGGGGGAGGGCGCCCGGGAATGACGTTTTCTCGTCTCGGCGTCGAGCAGGACAGGATCTTGACTGAAAGCAGTCGAAGTGATGGCGGTTTCCTTCAATGCGAACGATTATTCACGACGGCGATGGGTATCCCGCGAGTACTGTCGAAACGCGGTCAATGACGTCTCCTTTATTCGCGATTTGCAAACATCTCCCGCAAACTCACGCTCCGCAAACGCCGTAAATTGCAACATGGGAGTGTGTGATATCCGCGGCTCTTCTTTCGGACGATTATTCTCTCACCATCGCGTTATTATTCCCCGCGAATTCCATTAAAGGATACTCGCGGCTAATGAGAGCAGCGTGTACGACTCGTAAAGATCTCTCTCGTACCCGGGATCTCTCCCGTGAATACTCGAGGCGTCGGAACAAGGCGATTCTTGCGCCGGATTATGCGTTCGATTATGCGCCGGGGACGCGCGTTATGCATCAAGTCGAAAGATTAATTCCTCGTTACGCGAGCAGCTCGTGCTCGTTACACGTAACGAGGTTACCTTCGTTGCATCCGAAAATAACGGGTGTACTGTTCTGTCAGCCCTCGAGTGTCCTCGGGATCGATTCGCTCCCTCTGCTCGCAGTAGCTTCCGACCTGCCTGTCCCCGCAAGGACGTTCCAAATTTAAAGTTCCACCGCGCTTCGGGATCATCCTACACGAATTCGCGACTTCAATCACGGATTTCCGATACTTGGGTCACGGACATTTTTGAACGACTCTGCCAGCGACTTCGCATATTCTGACGAGATATAAATGTACGATTTAAATAAGACTCTCTCACTCTCACACACACACACACACACAACTCTCTCTGCGCGCGAGTTATCATGCTTGCAGTTATTTGGTTCGAAATAAATCAGTCACATCTCGTTGCTTAATACTTCCACTTATATCCGCATCTATACTTTTTCGTAGACAATTATCAAGATAATAGTATGATAATAGCAGTTGATTAACGTAAAATCCCACGCGTACGTCTCAGATAATCGAAAGATACAGAGGAACGTCGGCACTATTATCGCGAGCGCTTATATCCTTATATAATCAAAATGCCGACGAATATCACTGAACATATGCGCGCACGAGAATGAATGTGTACACGAGTTCTCGCAGAACACGCGGGCGATTATACGATTTCGAGTCCCCCTTTGCCGTCGAGCCGTTATTCCTACTGTCCCGAAAAGCATCCATCGGATCGATCGACCGTATCAACCCCTCGGAAACCGCCCTCGCGCGAGCATTCGACCTTTCGTGCCTGGGTTTCTTTCACGGATTTATTGATCGCCCCTTAGCTTTCCGCTTCGATGCCGACGATACGATGTCTTCCCCAGACACATACACATATGTACGCACGCACACACACATAAGCGTGCGCATCCCTCGCTTTGCGTAGTGTAAGCCGCCGTCGTTCATTTCCCGGCCTTTCTTCTGCGCACCGCGCTGTTCGACCGATCGTAAAACATTATTCCTCGACGCGAAACTTCCTCGGGCCGGATTAAATCGACGGAGAATATTCTCTCTCTCTCTCTCTGTCTCTCTCAGCTCTAGATAGACTACGTAAATAATTTTCGAGCGAGCCAGCTGCGGCAGTTTACAAGGGGCATTCACCGTATGGCGATCATTATTTTGCGCGATTCCTGCTGCACTGTAAACAGTACGCGAGGTACGCGTCTCGCCTTTTGGAAGAAATTCAAACGCTGCGTCGCGTTCACGGTAGTAACACGATATGCTGGCGGTAATTCCCATTCATCAGCTGAAAATAGTTAGGTTTAATTTGATATCAAGTAGAGAGAACGGACGTTTTTGAGAGTAAACCGCGTCAGAAGTTCACTCTGAGAGAAAGAAATCTACGAAATAAAGGATATTTATTCAGTTAAATACTAACAATGCATTGTATACTAATATAAAATACTTTTCAAATAAGAAAATATACGTTTTCTTAAAGCCTCACCTTTTCACGAAAACAATTGCCAGTTCTGTTTAAACGAATTTAGACTTAAATAAATGTGTTATTACAGTACTCACCGAAGAAATATTTCTTACTTCTTAAATATCTGTTCTCTCACGGTGTACTGGCATCGCCAGGAAAGTTGGCGTGATGGAATTACCACGTCGAGGTCTAAATCACAATTGATGGAACGAATTATATAACGGCGAACAAGAACTAAGATTGTAAATACTTTGCGATCGGTACCTTCGGTCAAAGGAAAAAGCGTCGGTATCAAATCGACTATGATCGACGATCGGGCCGCCGCTCTTTTTACGCGCCGACAGTTACTCCCTCCTAAATACAGCGATATCATGGGCGACTTTGTCGCGGGGTTTTGCAACGCATGACCACCGCTGTCCGATTTGCACGTCACGTAATATCCCAACACCACCGAGCAGTCTCGTTTTGCGTCCGAACGCTCCGGGCCGAAAATAGAGCGCGGCGGA
Organism: Odontomachus brunneus; assembly: GCF_010583005.1. Lineage (NCBI taxonomy): Eukaryota > Metazoa > Arthropoda > Insecta > Hymenoptera > Formicidae > Odontomachus > Odontomachus brunneus. The sequence goes on along the minus strand of NW_022639619.1, from coordinate 161,174 downwards.
GGCCGGCGGTTGAGACGACGCCTTTTTGGCACGGCGCTTTCTGCACGAGCAATTTTGCAGACGTCGAGCACGCGTCGAAGCCTGACCGTTGATTTTGCTCGCGTATTCCGGGTGCGTTCCGCGCACGGAGCGCGGATTTCTGGCGGGTGCAATCGGCATGAACGTTGATTCTCTTTCTTAAAAAATTGCTTATAAAATTATCACACTGAACTGTGCCTGTAGTGAAAAGGAATATTTGATACTTGTAACTATAATCACGTAGAGAAATGATTAATGCAAGTTATGGCGAAGAAAACAATTTTTATATGAATTTTTATTCAAATATATTTTTCTTATTAATATATTTTTATTCTTATAAATATTTTGCTTTATTATATTGTTGTATTAATAAGAATTTGTAAGAAAATATTTATAAATTTTATAAATAGTTTATAAGATTTAAGAATTATAAATATATTCTTATGAAATTCTTATTATAATTTTGCTATAATAATAACTTTATACACGTATTATTATTACTACGACTTTCATGTTAGAACAAGCAAAAAATATGGTTGAGATAAAAAATGCTATAAAACTGTAATTCTATTTAGATTAACTGTTTGTTTTTGTCTCATTGCGAATGTAGCAGTGTCTTACGTTACGATACGTTCGTCTTTAAAAATATCACGCTCAAGGAAACGGCTAACGGTACACCGTGCGCGCTCAGTGAACGCGGAAGCGATACGCGGCGTGAGCGGCGTCTGATTGAGGGATGCGCCTAATTTTTGCACCGGCCGTATCTTATCGCACTTCTTTTTCTCTCCGCAGAGATTAGATTGCACATAGTCAAATACACTTAATGCATTTACTCACGATACGCCCGCGTATCCGTCTTCGGCGAAACGCCGCCGACGGCGAAGAGTTACAGCCGCGCGAGCGGTTACGCAACACAGAAAAAACGAGAGAAATTTCCTCGAGCGGTCAACGACGAGAGGAACAGCGCGGCTCGGTTTCTACGAGTCGAGGGAGCCCTCTCTTGTCCTCCTGAGGTGTGATCGCGATTTGACGTTTCGCGTCGCCGCGTCCTGCCCGCGTTCGAGGTCGCGTTCGCCGGTAGCCTCCGCTTATCGACATCGCGACGTAAATATGACGAGACGTCATTCGCGACAGGTATTAACGTACAAGTTCCGAAGCGGCGGTGGCAGGCAGGCAGGCAGGCAGTAGCAGGTGCTCTCGCAGGTCGGTGGAGGGGCGTTATAAGGTTAGTGACATTTACCGAGAGAGCAGGCTCACCGCGCGCGGCGGCGGCGGGGCTTTCTATAGACCGGCGCATAGAGGCCCGTCAGTTGGGCGCATTCGCGGAACTAGTTTCGCCGGGACGTCGTAAATGTTGCTCGCGCGGCGCGTGTGACACAGTTCATTCAAAGTGGCACTCCGCGGCGAGCGAAACAAAAGTCTGTTCTCGTCTCCCCGCGCCACGCCGCGCTCTCCCCTCCCCATCCTCTCCTCTCCGGCGCGGTGACGCGGCGTCGTCATGTGTCGGCTTCATTGAAATTACAATCGTGCCCGCGTCGCACTTCCTTTCGCGCGCGGTTATTTCTAGGTTATGTGTGCCAATAAGACGACGAAAACGAAAGTTGAGCGCTCGCTCGCGAGAGAGCCGTTTCGTCGCGCTTTATTGCCCGCCACCGGTCGTGCGTACGTCGTCGAACGCTGACCTCTTTTAGAGCCCGAGACTCGGCGAAACCGAGGATAAGGTAAGAGGTAAAGATACTTGCTTCTAGAGGTCGTTCTCTAGTCAGAGTTTGGACAAAGCATGATGATTTCTGACTGTACTGCGTCACGTCTGTCATTTTTGGGAGTAACGTGAGTGAAGGTGAAAGAGAAGCTCTAAGGGGAATTCACATCTTGGCAGAAAATAGAAAAGCATAAGCCGGTCGGAACTCGCGCTGATAAAAAAACAGAAACTCTCGACTACCAGCTGACTACCATCGCGAGTTCTGATTAACTTTTGCTTTTTTGTTTTTTTCTGTCAAGATGTAAATTCTCCCTAAAACTAAAATGACGCTGCAGCTTCTTTTTCTCTCTCTCTCACTCACTCACTCATTTTTTACAAATGGCAAAAGATGTCTTAACTCTGGCTTGAGGAACTCTACTTTCTTCTGGCGCTGCGATCAGATGAAAGAGACATGATATAAATTGGGTGTTATAAGGCCCTGTGATACTCGTAGTATTATTCATACATGGAAAGAATTTTATAGTAAACACTACTATAGAATTTTGTAACCGAGCAATAGGTCGACGATTCGCAATAATTGACAGTCCTTTCATTGCACATGCATTACTTATACCTTACGAACTTTTAGGAAATATGCTATTAAAAGATTCGTCGTTTTTAGCGAAATTCGATGTTCCTTAGCGAGATAGAGCTCGCTATTCCTGCACCATCAAAGACATAGTAAAATCGAAGAAAAAATTATATGAGAAAAAACAGTGTCAATGTTTCGCGCAGTTGGATTTCAAGAATACGCTGAGGAAAAATACTTGACAATTCATTTGTAATTATTTATAAAGTTTACCTCACAGAAATAAACTCCGTTTCTCAGAAACAAATATTTATATCCCACAAGTAAATTTTCAAGTTTTCCTCCTCAGTACCCAGCGTCGTTCGCACATTCACATAAAGCAAGACGCATCGCGCGATGAAATCTAGAATCAGAAACAGGGAATTATACGCGAGTAATTAACTGAAAATGTGTGTCGTAATCCCCGATGCGAGTTTACCAAGCGCGTCATTATTCAAATGCACTTTCTCCCGATCTCTATCACGGCCGAAGCTGTGATCCAGACACGGCGGACGAGAGATCATCTTCGATCACAAGGCCGTGCTCGCCTTTTTTGTCATTACTCAACGAGAGACACTTGTAGGCCTTCCTCTCCCCCACCGCGTCGTCTTCATCATCGCGTCGTGGTCGTCGTCGTCGTCGTCGTCATCAGCACCGACGCCCGGATATATTATTACTTTACAGCGCGAGAACGGTGTGATTTACGATCCGCTCCAAGTCAACGGCGATGCAAATGCGTGATAAATTGTCCCGTGGAGCGATCGTATTGTTCCCACGTGCAGCAACCGCCGAGACGTCGCGGCTACGTGGTCGTTTCTGTCCGCCTGCTGCGTCACTCGATAGATAGACAGACGCGCGCCCGTTACGCCAAGGCGTTCTATTCCTTTCTCTCTCTCTCTCTCTCTCTCTCTCTCTCTCTCTCTCTCTCTCCCCCCGTTTCTCCGCGTTATATACCTATGCGCTATCTAAATGATGCATTGGCCGACGTCTCGCGTGCACACGTACATATGCACATACACGCAAGGAAAGTGCACACGTGTACGCAAACACGCGCGAAACTCGTTCCGTCTCGATCGCGCCTCCGCCTTCCTCTCCTCCCAGACTACCTGACCCACCTCGATGTGTCTTATCCTCTGCCTCTCTTTCTCCCCTACTCTCTCTCTTTTCCATCTATATCTGCCGGTTGGTTTCCGTCCGCGGTCGGTGGAATTACGTCACGTAGAAATCACACGGTAATCACGCGGCGGCGGCGGGTGCAGAAAGCGTAGGAATGCAAGCGCTAATTTGCGGCGCGCGATCGTACGGCGAAGCCGACGTGCAACGGAACGAACATCGAGCCAGGGAGGAGCCGGCTAACGAGTTTTCTCGTGCGTGCGTATCGCGGGATTATTTTATGCGCTCTCCCTCGCGTTGAAACAGCGAACGCGTCGATGCCCGCGTGCTCGTCTTGGGGACATACACAGAGGCAGCTGCGAGCCATACAAAATTATTTCTTCTTGACGCGCATTGACGAAACTGACAGACGATCAACGCGAAGCCAAACGCGACATTCAAGAAATTAAAAGAAAAATCGTCGAAGACAACAAATAATTTCTCCGATCTTCGAAACTCCCCGAGTTGAAGTTTCAGTTCTATTGTCGATTTTTTGGTAACTTTTTGGTAGTAATCTGTATATCCTAAAATTTAATTTACCTGAAAATTCTTGGTGTCTGTAAGTGGCAGAAAATATATAAAATATTAAGTTCTAAGGAGAGAACCTCTCGGCGAAACGGTAGATAAAATAAGATCAAAAGTTGACGCGGGCTTCGGATCGAGGTAGACGTTAAGTGGAATACTGCGGTCGAAAGAGGGATTTGTTCGTGACGAGACTTCGCACAGTGACGACGACACGCCGTTATTACGATACGTTGCAGACACGAAGATTAAGTCCTCGTAAAATATGAAACAACATGGAGCACGGGTCAGCGCGAGAGAGGTCAGCCCTCTTCGACATCGTCGTGACACGCCAGCATCGGCAAACTCCTCTCGCGGAATTCGAGCGAGGCTTCCGCAACGGCTCGCGTAGACTTACGTATTCGCGTCGGAGCATCGCGCAAAGTGGGTCACGTCGCTCGGAGGAGCGGCTCTCGAGGAACGAAAGAAATTCTTTCGAGCGATCGTTAATGCGGTTAATCGAGCGTTCGTGATTTATATTCATTACCGCGCGCCGTTACCTTGGCGCGTAGGATCCGCGACCGGCCTGACCTCGGCCCGTACGAAAAATCGCTTATCGCCGATAGGCCGAATTGAATCGATAATGGACCGATTCGCGCAGGCGTGCGCTCGAACAAACGAGCGAGCGAGCAACGGGCGCACGTGCGGCTGTAATCGTAGGCGATTGAAATCTCTCGCCTTCGCCGTTGCGCGTTGCGCAACGAAATTCCGCCGATCCTCGCCGCCTTCGTGTGTCAGCGATTTTTCCTTTTTTTTCCTTTCTTCTTCTCCCTCTTTTTTTCCTTTTCAACCCGTTATTATCTCTTATTCATGGCGTATCTCCGTAGCGCGCCCGAGATGATTTACGGAGATTGAAAATCGCCTCGACGAAGGTCGCCGCCGGCTCCATTTACGCGTCTGTTGGATTTCCCTTGCAAATCGCGTCGCGCTCTCCGCACACTTCTACGTTCGCTCGGCTGTTGCTCGTCACACCGCTCAAATTTACATCGCAAAATAGAAATTCGCGTCTTCGCACTACACACACACACACACACACACGCGCGCGCCGTGTTGTTCTAGTCGACATTTGTTACTTTTGTACACGTCCTCGTCACGGTGTTCTCAGGTCCCTCTTCAGAAATTCGTCGACCATTCGCCTCTCCTCGGTAAACTCTCTTCGGTTACTCTTTGTGTAAATTTGAAGATCGTGAATCATCGTGTTATGATTCTCGCAAGTTGAACAGTAAGAGACGATTTGTGCGTAGCCAAGCCCAGAATAAGCGAGACTCCGTTCAAAAGCAAGTTGCAACTTACGGCGAAATCGGGTCAGGCGTGCCCAGAGCAGTCGCTCTAAAATTCTAGATCACGTTCGCAGTTCGTACGTATCCGTCATGGTCGAAATGTATTGCGAAACGCGGCACGAAACGATTTAATGGTCGTGGAGGGAAAATTAACGTTGGCTTCCTTCTTGAATGCGTTCACCTCGCACGGCGGAGCAAAGAGGCGGTCGAACAAGGACGGCCACGTGGAAGGAATACGATGAAGCACTGCGCTTCAGCATCGTGCTTTTCTCTAAGATTACGCGGAATTGTGAAGTGCCACGTGTCGAACTGAATATTTCGAGTAACGAAGAGTGTTTCAAAACACGTCCAACGTATTATGCCCGTTTCTCCCGACGTTGTTCAAGGAGTTTATACACTTAAACTAAATTGTAAACACCCAAGCTTACCCCGCATATTGCAGACGAGTTTTGGTCGATTGTAGACTAGAAAATTCCTGTTTTATGCCTTGAATAACTTTGTACTGAGAAAATTATGGCAAAGCGGAATCACGAAATTAATTTTCACTCCAACTAACATTTATTATTTAGACAATGAAAGAAATCCATAAAAACGTTGTTCGATAAACAGTGAATTTATGAATAGCTTTGATGCGCCACTGAAAATACACATCTGGTGAATAACTTCATTAAACCTTAAATCTGACTTTGAACTGTACTCACGCAAAGACTCAAAGACAGATCAAGGTTTAAACAAACGTCGGCAAAAATGGCCGTTATGGTCACACTGAATCATCGCATTCCGTCGAGAAGTAGGTACTCGTCTCCTCATCAATTTTCCACCTCGCGATTAGTTCTTGACCGTCTTAGAATTTGGATCAAACATTTAGGGGACGAAGGCATCGCACACAAGGATTCCTCGAGGCGTCCTGCAAGATTCATGAGACTCGCGAGGATTCGATCGAATGTCAGGCGTAATCGAGTCGCTCGCCTGGAGCGACATTGAAATATCGCGCCGATATAGTGATCGATAAGCGACCGCACGCATATACGTGGCGACTGTATTTCCTCGTCTCCTGATCGATCTCAGGAATGTTATTAATCTTTAATTGAACGCCGCTGAGTTGAGATCTTGCATCGCGTCGCGTCCCGATATTTACGCGATTGCATATTTACTCAAGTCGCGAACGCGTCACGCGACTCGAACCGAGCTGAGCTAAGCTGATTTGATCTGTGCTTAGTCGAGCCGAGTCAATTCTGTTTCGTTCCTCGTGTAGTCCTTGAAATTCCTCGTGCGATAACTGGATAACAATGAGAGACCACCACGTGGCACGTTGTCTCGTCGCTGCGAACTCTCGTTATGCTTGTAAACATTTCGTGCGAGCCGATCAATGACGCTTCTTCGAATATCGAGAATTTCTGCTGCTCCAGACATTATACTGGGAAGAATAATCGCTATTTATGTAAACTTTGTGTGAAAGGCGTTAGTTTTGGGTGAGCCATGCGAGAAAGCGCATCTTCAGTATTGGAAATATTTACTCTCGCTTTTATAGAATAAGAGACGAGAAAAGAGAAAAAGGAGTTTCTTGATAGTATTGGAATACAGAGCAGTCGGCCTTAGATTATTGTTTCTCAGTTTGCTTTCGCAAAAATACAAAAACAATAACAATTTTATCTCTTCGCGAGTCGTTTTCTCGATATATCGTATATCTTGCATTTATCTTTACAGAAATCAAGTGAGTCATTAATATTATATAATATTAATTAATTTTCTCGACAAATCAGATTAAACACTTGGAAAGATTTCTTGATTTCTTGTCACATAGATCTTTACCTTATTAAAAATCATAACCTTACCTATACTGAGAACTATTCGAAGATAAGCTAGACACTTCGTCACACGCTTTGCAACTTTAGAATTTGATATCACATTACTCTGTAATATTCAAATGGTCGGGCGAATTTTCACAAAATCGATGGCCACCAAAACTATGATTTTTTCACCGGCGGATTTTCTCTCGCCGAAACGTGAATTCGCTTCTCACTGTCGAGCAATCTTGCGGAGGAACTTAATGTATTCACTTCACGTCCACTTCACGATTCGCGTCGCGTGAAGGCATCGATACGAATGAACATCACGTTGTACGAACTCGGCGGAGCAAAAAATAACGTGCCCGCACGAAACGGAGGACGAGAACGCAATGTAACAGTGTAGCATTTTCGGGGATACACTGGCTACCCGTGGAGGGACTCGGTTTCTGAGTGGTCGAATTTTTCCACGTATTAACCTGTGCCTGTTGGACAACAACAGCGGCACCAATCCCGTACCGCGGACCGGTTTTATTGAGATCGGAGAGATAGGACTGATCGGGGGCCCAGCGACTCTCTGTCCCCACTCGATTTCCAAACAAACGATCTTGCCAAGGCGGGGAAAAAAGATAAAGAAAAAGAGGAGCCAGGTAGGGAGGCGCAGGTAGAAATTCCTGACCACTCGGCCTTCGGGCATCTCTCTTTCCTGTCTGGCGATTAACCTCACTGAGGAAACCAGTCATTCCGAGCGACCATGCGTTCTCTGAATTACATTGACCCCCGGCACGAAGTCGTTTCTTTTTTTCTCTTTGTGTGTGCCTCTCTCTTTCCCCCTCCCTCTCTCCCCCATATACCACAGTCTTGTTGTGTCTGAGAACGTTATCGTTCGCCCTTATCATTTTCGTGATTTAATCTGATTACCTCCACGCGTTAACTAACCCGATAGATTAATATACGTAAACTTTAAGTATATTAAATTACGAAATTCAACAACGTTGAGTCCCTTATGACTGATCAGATTACACTTATATCACATGGAATGACGAAACAGAAATTTACGTTATGTTGTATGATGTAAATTTTGCAAATTAATACGATACAGTATATTTACTTCATAAATGTAATTAAGAGAATTGTCAAATTTCCATCATCGATCGTGTGTATGTATGTGTCTCACGTGTGACAATCATGAAAGTCGTCTATTTGAGTACATATCGGGGCGAGAGCCGAGAACATCGAGAGCGTTGCCCGTGAGCGAAACACGCAAATTATACAGCCAGCCTGCTGCGAGAAACGCTCGCTCCGAAAAGGATTGATCTGTCAAATTCGACGCGCGGATGTTTTCACGGCACTCCACAGATATGTGTGTGTAGGCTCAAAACACGCGCGCGAAGTCATTGGTAATGACACGTTACGCCTTCTAAGAATGCGCAGCACGCGCTTCTCCAGGCGCGGATCTCTCCTGGAAGCAAACCCCCCGTTTCTCCCGGCACTCTCGCTGCTGCTGCTGCCGAGTCGCGTTATGTCGCGTCGGCATTATGCACGCCGTCGTCGTCGTGATCCTCTCTGCCGCGAAGCGGCCGGCAGGCGTGCTGTGCACGCTTGAATGCGTCAACGGGATCTGCACTTTTTATTTCTTCCTCGCGGCGATGCCCCGACAACGCGTGTCATGCAGAACGTTTCGTAACACTCGCGCGCGCCCAATCTCGCAAAACGTGTCCCTCACGATCGGAGAAACGATTCTCTTCAATGATAGCGTTAAGTTTAACATCGACGCCGAGTTATCTCTTGATTCAAAATCCATTATTATCTTGATAATCGATAGCAAGCGTCAGATATGCGCGGCTATTGTCGGAGATAATTGCGCGCGATAAGACTTCATTCTGACTTTTTCAATTGCTATCGTTCTATCGGTGAATTCTTCGGCACAATTTAATTTGCTCAATTAACGGGAATAATAATCTTTGGTGCGCAAGATTACGTACTGAAAAGAGAGTATGTGAGATAAACTTTGTATCTCTCTCTTTTATAAATAAATTTTCAAGTACTTTTCCCAAGTGCAAGACAAGAAAATATATAAAAATTAATAGATATAAATCCATTCGCAAATACAAATATGTGTCATCAGAAATTAAAAGAACGAGAATTAGACTGCATTTCAAAGTTTTTAATATGATAATTAAATATAAATAATTGAGCAATGCAATTGGACTTCATGGTGACCTTCATTGTATCGAAGGCCGAGCTCGTCGAGGAGTACGTTCCTGCGGCTTGATTCATGTCTCATTAAATGAGCCACGTGTTTACTCGATGATTACGTCGCGTCGTGATATACTTTCGCTCGCACGCGCAGTAATGACAGATCTGTTTGCCAACTTCGTCTCGTGAGGCTGTCATAATTTTCAAGCTCGTTTACGACGGGGTCCGTGTGTCAGAGTAGCGTTATGCGTCTTCGATGACGACGGGAACGGCGGCTTTCAATCACGTCGAACATGCTGCTACTAAACACCGCGCAGTATGCGATTCGCCGAATCGCAAAATCGACCGTTATTCTGGCGACTCGCTGCGTTCGCGCGCGAAATCTCAGATAACGAAGTCGCTTCGCGCGCAATCGCGTTCCTATTCCGCGCTGTCAGGCAAACGGCGGAGCAGATAAGTCCGTGTGTGTTTACACAATTGCAGTGATATATACGAGCGTTTCGGTTGCGAGTCGCGGAGTATCGTCATGCAAATACGCAGCTCGGCGCGTTGCGTTGTCCTCGGAAATCGAACAAAAACGCAGTTCCTCGACACTTGAACCGAGGGAGGACGCGTGCAGTTATGAATTTTAATGCCGCGCCAGCGAATACGAGGCATGCCGATTAACTTCTTCTGTCCCGTCTGGACAATCCGTGTATAGCTGAATAGCGTCGACATTCGATGAATGAAAATATTGAGTAACGTTATCAACGATAACCTCGCTAATTATTGCTAAGTTATATCGCGTTTTTTTCCTCCTACATTATATTACGCCAGGAAGAGACTGTACAGCATTATTGAGGACAGAAAATCTTGTCGCGGAATGTCCTTCGTATTTTGGCGTTAGCCTGTTTCTGTCTCGTCGAATTAAGATCTATTTATTTTACGAGAAAGCACACACATTTTCACATGCGTTATCACACAAAATATTATTTCACCTTGAAAATCAGACGGTGCCGTTTAGCTGATTGGATACTCGACCAAAATACAAACCGTTGCGTCGACCTTGAGAAGAAAATAGACGTTTTACTGCTTCGATCAGCTTTGCAAATAGGCAGTGCCCGAGATTTCCGGATTATTCTTCCTTTATCTCTCGCTCAGTTTCAACATTCGTGAAAAAAGAGAGATACCTACGTGAGCGGGAATCTGGTTTTTCAGGACGATGTCAGAGTCACGAGAATACGTTCCGCGCGCACGAACATCTGCGCGCTGAGATAAAGGGAGCGAGCGAGAACGAGAAAGAGAGAGAGAGAAGGAGAGACAAGAAATGGAAAAAGATACGTGCGGACGTATTTATCGCGCGCGGATCCCGCGCGTGCATTGTAAGGTCCGCCGACCGAGCGCGCAGATAAGCACGCGCGTTGCGCACGTAACAGTATAAATAACTTGCGCAAGCGTTAATGAATGCTTATCTCCCCGCGCCCCCTTGAAAAAGTCGCGAGATATATACCGAGAGGCAGCCGTTGCGTTTTATTATCTTCGTCGTTGCGCGCACGTACACGCGCAAAAGCGAGAGGAAGAAGGAACGAGAGAGAGAGACAGAGAGAGAGAGAGAGAGAGAGAGAGAGAGAGAGAGAGCGTGCAAAGCAACTCGCGTTGCATTTGCGCGAGGCGAGCGAATTTTCTCCAGGACAAAAAACCTGTTACTTCCTAGAATTCTTTTTTGTTTTCAAGATTGCGAGTGGTATAAATAAAACATCGATTGCGCCGACGATGCGACTCGGTAGGAGTGAAAGTTTAACGTATGCCGCTTTTTATCGTCATCATTATTTTTTGTCGATCGCGCAAAATCGTATTCGTTTCTTTCTGCGTGGGCTCACATAAAATACGACTGAAGTGAAGAGGAATTTTTAGCGTCGCGGGTTAAATTCGGCAGAATGCCGCGATAGAGTGTGGCCGATCTGATAACGGGCCGGCTGATAACACGCTCGGACAAGGTCGGCTGCAAGCTCCCGTGCCGCTCTTTCTTTCTCGTCGCGCTACGTTTCCGACGGCAAGCTTTACGAACGTAGGCCGTGGAGCGAAGATAGATCGATAAGGAATGCGAATGCGAGGGAGCATGAGAGAGCCAGCCAAGTTCCTTTACGGCCGTATAAATTACACGCATATAAATTACGTCTGTCGTTTAAGCGTCGTTGCGGAACGCAATGTATAAAGATGCCTCACGCCTGACGCGGTCAACGACGAGGCGAGGTCGCTTTATTTTTTCGTTCTATTTTCGCTCCGACGACGGACTTTGATTATCGAGGCAAGACCAGAGGCTAATGACAGTTTCGACTCGGAGATAACACGTAATGATAATGATCATGCGTACAAAAGAGCGTTAAGATACGAGCGTTTTAACACATTCGTATTATCGCAGTTTATTTGAAGGACACTCTACTCACAGTCCACTTCGTGTTTTCTTAGTTTTATGTAATTTTGTAAGACAGACTTAGTTTGGTAATATGGAATAATGTTGCTGTCACATATACGAGACGTTGGTAGCGAACATGTTAATTAAATAAAGTTAACCGTCCGTACACATAAAACACACACACATACACGCACATTATCACTAAATAAACCCAAAAAACATAATCTTATTCTTAGCGAAATCCTCTTATACGTAGTGTCAAGAAGATTCTTCTAAAACAAAAAAGAAAGTATTCTAAGCGTATTATTATTCCTCTTCACATTAGAAGAGGAATACTTTTTTGATCAAAATTGGATTATGAAATTCAAGGAGATAAACACTTTCCAATCAGAATCCTTTATATTTTAGCGTTAGAATATCTTTCTTTTAGCTTTAGAAGAAGTCATATAAGAGGACTCCATTAAGGGTGAGATTATTATAAGTAAAGATATAACTACTATTGTATGTGTATGTAATTTGTCATTAATTTATATAGTTAATTAAGAGTTATTCGGAAGTTGTGTCGAGGCTCGCGATCCACTAAAAGTAATCGACGGAAAGTGTCGACAAAATAAGAACGCGACGCTTAATTTGCCGACAGCGACGGTGACTCCGTAAATCGTCGGCCAATTTATACGCACTGATTCGCATAATCGTGTGATAACGACGGGACGCTTCCCGCTGCTTGTTACAGAGAACGCCGCGAGGCGGAAGTGCGCGAGCTGGAGAAGCGCGAACGCGAGCGAGAGGCGAAGATGGAACGTGAGAGGCTCGAGAAGCAGAGGGCGGCCGAGCAAGCAGTTCACAAGCACTTTGAGGAGTCGTTCAGGCTGGCACAACAGAAGGTTAGTCAAGCTTTACTTAAACGCCATGACGCCGCTAGAAATCCCGTCTGATAATAAAAAATTCTGATTTCCCGAAAATGAAGGCGACCCTCCATTTACGGTATCGTGTACCCTGAGACGCCAAAATAAAAATATTCTAACGGCGATTTGTCTCTCCCGACCTTCAAGAATGTTAACTCGTTTCGCACATTTGTTCCGACCTTGTTCAACTATGTTCAAACGTGTCACTATTCAAACTTAGATAATATATGAATACTTAAAAAAAGTCCTTGCTTTTGAACAGAACCTTCGACTTTACACAGAAGAAGACATTCTTATGAAAAAGACATAAGACATTTCATAAGACATTTCTTATGAAAAATATCTTTATTTTTGACATATCCAAAAATGAGATTAACGCAGCGTTAAATGAACGATTATTACGTATGAAACAATGATTGTTCACTTAAGTATATTAGTTGTAAAGCTGGAGGGTAACGCCAGAAACATAACGCATATTCAAAAATATCATATTCTCAATCTAATGTTTTGTACTTTTCATTAATGAAAATTACTTTTGAATAACACAAAACATAGAGTTTTCTTCGTTGAAAAGATCATGCAAAATATATTCTTGCAAGTCACTTATCTTCGTTTAATGTTATGTGATATCATTTGAAGATTATCATATAAAAAATACAGATATTTTCCAGACAATTATGTCCTTTTTCTATATAGTTACAAGAAAGTTTGTCTCAGTAAGCACGGCGTGCTAGAATGTTGATAACATTTTTTGGTCAAACTACAACCTTGCGATTGGTACGGAACGTACAAATGCACAGCAATACGTCGAGTATGACGTTATTCAGGAATAGAGAACCGATAGCTCACGGAAGTGCGATGATTAACAAACAAGTGATTACAAAACAAGTTTTATTTGCATTTATGAAATGCACATAGGAACATTATATCGCGACGTTTCCGCGCGCGCGTTATTCATTTGACTGCATAATGCATAACGTGAATGATGATATTCAATTTCAACGCGATACTGCGTCAAAGAAGTGTTAAAAGACACGGAGAATGTTATTTCAGAAAAGAGTAACACTCTTTTTTTACGGCGATGTTAAAGGAAAGTCACGATATACAAAACTGTTGATTGTTATTATAAGTATTAGACCGCAGTCTTGCAAGTCGTGTGTTGCATGATACACTGTGTAAAACACACGGAAGATTGTCTATTATCTGTCCATTGCTATCTTTTAGTAGCAAGACCTTTGTGGTCTTGTCAAATTAAGGGGAAAGGTGTGAAAAGAAAGTGAAAACGGGGGCAAACATCCAAAAAATTCTTTTCTGTCAGGAATTTACTTACATCATTCCGTTGATGTAATACGTGTCTCGATTCCTTACGAATTGTTTTTTTAAACTTTTCCGGTATCAATCTCTTCGAGAATAGCAATATTACTTACATATTTAATAGGCGAGCCTAGACTGCACATGTGCATTATTCGTATAACATAGTAAAGTTCGAAATGCTGAGAGAGAGTCATTTTTCTCGAAGAAATAAAAATTTCTCTAAAAGAAGAAAAATGATCAAAGACTTAGTAAAGAATAGTACAAAAATAGTAAAGATGACCTTCGTGAAAATCAGTTATAGTATTTATCAGTTATAGTATTTATCAGTTATATATTTACAGCTCTACTTTTATTTTTATCTTATCTCTTTTGCTTATGTGTAGTCGACAGCAGTGTTTTTATATGACGAGTTTTAGAACTGATATAACTGATCGTTTTCCTGATTTTTGTTTCAAAGGAAGGATAAAGGTTCGCAACCTTTGTAGCTTGATCCTTGTTCGCGAGGACAAAGGTCCTCGCAGAAATTAGGTACACTCACGTTCGGAAGTGAGTATACTTGATTCAGCAACATTCCAATGTGTAGTCTGCATGTGTAGTCTAAAACGGTTGCAACTTTTTCATTTGACTGGCTTTTGAAAATTGACAAAAAAAAACCATTTTGCCGATTTTCGCCCATTTTAAAGCGAGGAAAGATTTGTTGTGGCACTCGTGACTTCACATAAATTTGCGAGGATTCTGTTAGCAATCTTATGTATAAGTAACAATAGGATCAATTTATCTGGTTTTGTCAATAACTAGGCGGCATCCTCACTTGTTCTGCGACTAATTCCGCAATATTCTCTCTTTTTCTTCCGTTTTCTTGGGAACCAACGCTAAATAAAAAAGATATAATTCTAATGGAATAGACTTTCTTACATAAGATTTCAGTCAGAAAAAGAAACACGTTTGGATACCATTTTATGAATGAAATGAATCTGCAGTTTTTCATATAGTCATAGTAGACTATAACTTGTAATTTATCATTGAGGTCATATTGTCTTATTGTCAGTCGTTTCAGGTCAGTGCTCGATCCATTTTCTTATCACTCAACTATAGAAAGTGAAAGATGCGGGATCTTTGAGAAAGTAACACTCTCTATGACACTCGCGTATTATCGGTGTTCGTTTCGATAAATCAACGGTTTTTTTCACGTTGACGTGAAATCAATGGAGCCACATTTTGCCTCAGATATTTTATCTTGAAAGATTCGAAACAACAACGATTCTTGTCTCAGTAGTCTTTTCCTCCCTGTGGATTTTCCTCAAATCCGAGCGCTGAGTCAGGGTCGAGAGAGAGAGTAGAGAAAGAGAGAAAAAAAGAGGAGAAAGGGAGCGCGTATTCGATAAAACAATGATTCATTGACGACATAAAATTATAAAGACAAGGGTTGTGGATAATCCGTTGCGACGTCGTCCGTGACACCGACGAAGGACGAAGACACTGTCGCGAATTCATCTCGGCGAAGTTACCGGGGAACGTCCGCACAGTCTGCTCTTTGCTCGCTAATTATCGCATCCATCGTCGTCCTCTCGGGTCCGGGGAACGACGAGGAGCCGTACCGGTAGCGCGGCGTCTAACGAGTTAATAACGAGAGGGAGTGCTCGAGTCTTCCTCGGGGTGCGTCCTTTGTCTCGGGACGAGATCGTTATTACATGATCCTTAACTAGAGACGAGGGAGGATGCGAACGGGGAAACACAACGGGGATTGTTGCGCCGCCGAGAAAACCGGGATCGGTTCTTATCACACTATCCGGCTTGAGACGGACTTTCTTCCGCTTCCGCTCTCACAAGCGAAGTCAGTGTGTTAGAAATTCAAAGGCACCGCGCGACACGCGCCATCAATTCCCGTGTTTTTAAATATATTAATCTTACCGGATAAAAACTGCATCCATCGCACGGCTAAATCCGTTGGCTGCACACACAGAAAAATACATACTATGTCCAAGTGAATATTATTTACTTCAAGTGTTGCGTAAGTTCATATATCCGTAAATCTGTCACAAGTTCATCATAAGTATCAAATTTATTCAAATATATTCTGAATCCTAGTAAATTTAGCATTTCAGAATTTAGCATTTTAACAGAATATTGAATTAAAGCAAAAATTTGTTTTGCTTCATAGAGAATCGAACCAACTTTTTC
Source organism: Odontomachus brunneus (assembly GCF_010583005.1). Taxonomy (NCBI): domain Eukaryota; kingdom Metazoa; phylum Arthropoda; class Insecta; order Hymenoptera; family Formicidae; genus Odontomachus; species Odontomachus brunneus. Next base: position 145,073 of record NW_022639619.1, on the reverse strand, counting down.
TTGAATAGTTTTACAATATCCTTTGTAAGGGAAATAAATTCCTCTTTTGAATATATGATAATGTGAATTTTTCTAAAATTCACGAGTATATTTTAAGTCGCGAGTATATTTTAAGATATTATATTATCAACAAAATATTCCTCGTTGAAAATAACCATTATTCAAAAGATGAAAAGTAAACTGAGTAATTGCTCTCCTTGGCAGTGGAATATTTTTTTTTTGTGTAGTTCTTGTTTTTTTATGTAAGCAAGAAGAAAAAAAGATAACGAGCTCCTTTTTTTTTGTAAATCCACACGTCATCTCTGCCAAGGACAGTTGACGCTAACAAGTAGGTAAATATACGCTCGTTTCAATTCATCAATAATTTTTTCAAGCTCGCGATGCATTACCGATATGAAGCGATCATTTTATCAGAGAGACGCCGAGATAGAGGTGCATTGCGATCATACGTACACACGTGGTGAGAGAAGACATTTCTGAAAATTGCTTACTGTTTCTCTACCTGCGTCAAACTTCTTTGATCCCATAGCCATCTTTGTTATGGTGGATCCCACCATTGCTCCCAAAAGCAGAGTTCTCAAGCGCCTTCGGAATAGTCTCGGAGTAGTCTCGAAGTAGTCTCGGAATAACTTGGAGCAGCAGCGGTCACACTCATCGTCAGTTTTGCTTATAAAATAATAACATTTATATATTAGTGCAGGGTCTCCTGTACGTTCATAATCGTACTAATAACGGACAATCGAGCGAATGTTCGTCGCTCGTAGGCGAATTGAAGCGCATGAAATCGTTTTCAGGAGTATGAGAGAAACTTTAATGCTTCATCTAAGCAAACACTTTATATTGATCGCAATACTTTGGAATCGCGTATTAGGTTGGGCCAATTATGTATTGCTAATTAAATTTGTCAAAACATTAGTGATATATATAAAGAGGAGAATCAAGTGCGGTGCGAAGGCGCATATATTATGGATTTGCGTAAATTCTATTCAGGCAGAGATAATCAAGGCGAACAAGGATACGGAGAGTATCGAAACTGTATCTGTACACTCTGTTCAAAGACTATTAAGGCGCTTTCCTTCAGACCAAGACCAGAATGGGATAACAGAGAAGGAATCTCATATAATTATTATAACCAGGTCAGAGACTTTTTTCTTTTTTTTAAGTTGCATTATGTCTATATTAATTGTTGGCAATTAATAAGTATTGTAATTATCCTAGATATTTTGTCGGAAAAAATTGCGGTTAAAAATGATGGAAAGAAAAATTTTAGAATGATGATGAAATCGCTCGTTTTCCATATATCACGCCCTTCATGTGTCTTTTATTCATCACTGCATGAGCATACATGAGTTGCTATCTTTCTGCTATCGAGATGCATAATGAAATTTATTGAGACAAAAAGCTTGGCTCGATTATTCGACAAATATTGTCTCATAGATACACAATATTGGCATAATATTACATCGCCAAAACGTTGGCGATAAATCGTGGACGACGATGTCGATATATATCACTTGGTCGACGAATAATTAATTTCTATTGAGCAATAGAGTTAGATTTAACTTAAAAGTCGAATTTATTCGAGTTGGTATTCTTAATATTTAATTTTGCAAATTCTGTCTAACTTGAAGAATTAATGGAAAATCTCAAAGTGTAACATTATACGGAATATTATCTTTTGATACTGTAACCTGTTAGTCATCGCCGTTCTATAGATATCTAAGTTTCAAAATTTAAAACCTATTTAATATGCGATTATCTCACTAATCCATCTAGATTCAATTTTTCTGAATTTTTAATATCAAAAAAGCTAATGCACTGATTATATAATGAAACTCAATGAGTGTGACTTTCTCAATCGCAGACAGAATACTCCGCTAAGCAAATATTAGGTAACTTAATGAAAATTAAATGGGTCAATAAAATGAGACAAACTATCTTTCTTCATGATCTGTTCATTATTATTTTTTTCTTAGCGTTAGAAATTTCCATAGTAATTAAGGATTCAAGAAAGGTGAAAAAGAGAGTTGTAAGTCTCATCGTTGATTGCTGCTGTATCCTGGCCTGAAATCCGTCCTGGAGTCAGCTATTGATTGTTATCGTGAGCAGACGCTCAGTGATCCTGCACGAAAGTAGTAGTCGATCGGAAACGCGGCGGTTAAGTAAGCATGTGTTAATTAAATGCTATGACGCTTGATAATCGTCTCAACAATTTGATCGTTTGACCACCTCGCGCGCGAAAGTTGGGGATATTTAGAGAGCGTTGATGCCGTGATTTTTCGGCCACCGTGTATCCGCGCGTCATCGACTGGCAGACGACGACAACGGTCGATTGGGGGGAGGTGACTTCGCCGATTGTTTTGGTACTCTCGCGCGTTGCGTACTTGTCCGTGACCGCGTCATTGCGTCTCGAGCCGACGAACGACGCGCGTGCCGACGCGACGCGGAATATCGGTGAGGTGTTTACGATTCCCGTCGCGAGCGAGCGAGATATTTCGTCGGCTATTGAAATATTTAATCTCGCGCTCTCGTCGCGTTAATGAACACGCGTGTCTCGGATTACATACGTGAACTTGGCAGCCTATCTTAACAAAGAGAAATTGCGATTATATTTCGCTTGTACCATCTTGCTTGTACTCTCAGATCAAATGTTATTTTGCGCGAGTGTCAGTGACCGTTGGAGAACCGTAGAACGGTCAGGAGCAGGATTCTAAATCAGAGAGCCGGGACGGAGAATGCAGGATACAGCAATATATTTTCAAGTATGTTTTCATTACTTGTTACGTAGAATGTTTTCGATCTTAACGGGCGTTTGAGATTCATCGTAAATAAAGAAATATTTCGAAGTTTAAGAACCTGTGCTTTAAGGCCAGCGTTCGCAGTCTGTCATCGGTTGGCAAGTAATATTTTATGTATCTCTGATTATTAACTTGTGTAATACTTATTTCATACAACACGAAATCTCTAAACAGCCAAATGTAATTGGCTGTTTTTAATTAGAGATCGCGTCAACAATTTACAACTACAAATACCGGCCTGAGTCTTGCAAACTTTGAGATTTGTTTCTCTAAAATGTTCCTAGGTACGAAATTGAACGAATTTGAACTTGAATCTGTCAATATTTTTTTTTTTCATTTCCATTTACTCTTGTTATTGCACTGAATTCAAATTTGAATCCTTATTAATGTAACTGCTTTGACTTTACAACCGTTTCCTTTTCTCTCTGAAATACCCAAATCCTATCGAAATTTCTAACACCAATAAAAATAATAATAATAGATAATGAAACAGAAAGTTTGTTTATTTATATTATATTTGTTTATCATACTTATTATACATACTGACATAATTGAATATTAAATCGTACTTGACAACAAGTGCGTCTTTAAGCAATGTTATAGTAGTAGGTAAACTTTAATAGCAAATATCAAGATAAGAAATTTGTTTATTAGTGTTATACTTAGAGATACTTCACGAACTCTCAACACAGATATTTTTCACGAATTCTTTGACGGATTCTTATAGGATTAATGCAGAAAAAAAGTTTAATGAATATACGTTATCAAAATCACGTGTATATTTCAGTTTCGTCGAACAGTTAAAATAACCACGGGATTAAATAGTCGCAGTCGGTCAATATGAGGACGATGTGTACAAATTGGCACTATGCCTTGATATCTAATGTCGCAATAATAACTAGAATTTTTCAGTGGTGTGCCAATATATTCCTGTGTAATGACTGTTTATTATTCAATCACCCTGCAAATCCGAGTGTATTATTCTTAAACGCATAAACATGTAATTGGCTGAAACTCTTTTTATACGTCGTTTTATACTTGCGGTTTTAAATCACGTTATTTAACACGTTTATAATATATAAATTAGAATTTTATACGTTTGAACGTGTTAAATGACGCGATTTGAGACGGTAAGAAATGTGTAAAAACATATTCAGCCAATTATACACCTATGTGTTTAAAAATAACACTTTCAGATTTGCAGTGCAAGTGCAGCAAAGATACATCAAATATTACTTCTTGCTTCATACGTAATTTTATGTTTCACGTTGCAATCGCTACTCTTTCCGAATAACAGTTGAGATATCGTCGCTTGAGTAAATTCAACAGTCACGATGTACGAATATGTCGACGCAACGTGTATGAGCGACTGAAACATCTTGGTTGCTATTATTATAACCACTATAGAGACGTTAACGTTATATATTGTGCGGATCGAAACTCTCTCTCGTTCTGTCGTCGACGAAACGATTATGTCGCGAATATGCTTGTTTCTTTAGTAAACACTAGCGGAATCGTCGTTTTTTACAATCACAAATGAGACACCGACATTTCCTCCGTCGAAAAAAATTCATTTCCCAAAAATGGGGTGCCG